>NW_012267225.1:20137631-20185369 GCF_000151885.1 Dipodomys ordii
CCCATGTAATTGTAACCCCTCTGTACAGTATGTTCACAAATAAAAAATAAATACATAAAAAAGTCCCTAAAAGACTCTTATAAAAAAAAAAGAATTGGACAACTGACATCATGAAATTCATTGAATACATATGCATTTTATACACCATATACAGAATTTCATTCTTTCAGAAGATTGAACTCAGTTTATTTCTTTTGTAAGAACATACATGATTTATAACATTTCTTCCAAAGTGGTGTATTATTCAGCTTTCTGTTACTATAATAAAATACCCAAGAGATTCAGCTTATAAAGAGGAAAACATTATGGTTCACAGTTTTGGAGGTTTCAGTTTGTTGTAGCCTGAACCCATTGTGTTTGGGCCTGTGTGAGGCAGTCTATCCCTGGCAGGAACCCAAGGAGGGAGAGAGCATCTCATCTCATGCAAGCCAGGAAGCAAAGAGAGAAGAAGAGGAGTAACCAGCACCTTGACATCTCCACTGAGCCCATTTTCCAGCATGACCAAAGACTTACCATTTTTCCTTTATTTAGGCCCTACCTCCTAAAATTTCCATCACCACTCTCAGTACCATTATGGTTGGAGACATTCCAGATCATTCCAAATCTACACTACAGCAAACAAATGTTAGTTACATGTGTAGATTCATTTGCTTGCTTGTTTCTTTCACTCACTCAGGACATTTGGGACATCTGCAGAAGAATATACTTGTTACATTTTAACATGTGCATCTAAATGTTCAGTGCTTCTTGGTCAGAGTCTCTAGTACCAAAGTTTGAAGTCAAGGCCTCCACCTTGTTCAGCTTGTTTACTCAGCTTGTGCTCTACCACCTTCATTTTAGATGTTTTATGGAAAGTGGAAGATTTTTCTGACCAGGCTTCCTTTGAACCTCTAAATCTCAGCCTCCTGAAAAACTAGGTGCCTGACTCAGTTTCCTTTGTCGATCTAGGCTGTCCAGTGCTACAGGTAGAAGCTTGATCAACAGAGTATTCATATATTCAAAGGTTCTTGTAGCTTCAATTATGGAAAATAAATTCTAAACACTGTAAATACAGAGTTAAATAAATGTATAAATATTCTCCCAGCCTATTCTCTTTGGGACACACTGCCTTCATTTTATATTATCTTTACTACAACATGTCAGGTGCTTCACAAGTGCACATGCTTGCAGGGAGAGTGATGGCCTGTGAATTTCCTGACCATACATCTGAATACCCACAGTTCTGCCCCACTGGTGGGTGGGAGGGACTCACCCTTAAGGTGCTCAGCCTCTGCCAAAGGCACTTTGTGAATGGCCCTGGATTCTATCTCCCTTGAAGTAATGGTGATTTAAAACTGGAGTTTGCACACTATAACCTGAGAGCTGAAGTTGGCTTGAAGCCTATTTTGTGTGTAAAGATGGTTCTTAGCTTTTTTAAATAGTTGCAAGATGAACAAATGAACCAAAATGAAGAATATGTGACAGAGACCATATGTGTCTTGCAAAGTCTAAAATATTTACTTTGTATCCTGTTATAGACCAACACTTGCCAACTTCTATTTAAAGTTTCTAGAACAAGTTAAAACCACTATATTATTTTGATTTAGTATACTCTAAAAATACAATTAGGCAACACATAATGATGTTTTTACCAATGACAGGCCACATAGGTGATGGTGGCCCCATAAGATTGTAGCAGAGCTAAAAAAATTCCTTTTGTCTAGTGACATTGTCACCTCCAACTGTTACAGCACACCGAAATACTCAAGTTGGTTAAAATAAACCTTCTGCAAGCCAGTACTAAAAAATCCAGCATACACACACAATTACATATAGTGCAGAGCACTGAATAATGAACAATTATGTTGCTAGTTTATGCATATGCCGCACTAACCATTTCTTCATGATTTCAGAGCATTTACCACTTACTTATTATAAAACACCATACCATGCTTAGCCAGCAGTAGCTTTGTGCATATGTGCTTTTTTGTGGCATCACTTGTGTTTTTTCTGGTCCTGGGATGTGAACTCGGGGCCTAGCTACTATCCCTGAACTACTTTTTCTAAAGGCTAGTGTTCTACCACTTGAGCCACAGCTCCACTTCTGGCTTTTTTGGTAGTTTATTGGAGATAACAGTCTGATGGGCTTTCAGACCGGAGTGGCTTTGAACTTCAGTCCACAGATCTCAGCCTCCTGTGTAGCTAGAATTGCAGGCATGAGCCAGAGATGCCTGGCTTTGTTTGGCTCAGTCTCAAATTGTTTTTTCATCATGTCCTTTGCAGCACTAGACAATATTGTATCCACCCCCCCCAATACATATAAATGTGATCTAGCTATTATCTATCTATCTATCCATCCATCCATCTATCTATCTATCTATCTATCTATCTATCTATCTATCTATCTATCTATCTATCTATCTATCTATCTATCTATCTATCTATCTATCTATCCACCTACATCTATCTATCTATCTATCTATCTATCTATCTATCTATCTATCTATCTATCTATCTATCTATCTATCTATCTATCTATCTATCTATCTATCCACCTACCTACCTACCTACCACACCATATATTCTAGGAGTAAAGGAGGCAACCCATATACTTTTTAAAAAAGTAGATTCTATGATATTCTATCAGAGCAATTAAAATGTTTCATAACATCTACCTAAGGACTTGTCTACACTTTTTAAAGATGCATGATTGTAGTTTTATAATAAATATGAAGAGGGTTAGGTCTGGTGATACATGCTTCTGGTCTTATCAGGTGGCATAGAAGGCTTTTTGTCTGAGTTTGGCCCAAGGGAAAACATGATACTGTATTTGAAAAACAAACCAGAACCAAAAATGTGTTGGGAGCAGTAATCATTGTGCTACAGTGTTCACCTAGCAAGCATAAGGCCTTGGGAGTTCAAACCCAGTACCACAAATAGCTCCATAGCAAGGAGGCATCGCAATACAACAGAACAACCAGGAGTTCCATGGGCAGCTATACCCCGAGTCCTGGCATCAACTTGCTAGGTGCGTTAGACCAGGAATGTCACATATCTGAGTTGAAACCAAACATAATTCTGGCCAGTTGTTTTCCCTTTGTAGCACATAATGGGGAGAGAAAGAGAGAGAGAGTGACAGAGAGAGAAAGAGAGAGAAACAGAGAGAGACAGAGAGAGACAGAGACACAGAAAGAGACAGAGACACAGAGAGAGAGAGACAGACAGACAGACAGACAGACAGACAGACAGACAGGCTGAGACAGAGACAGACAGAGACAGAGACAGACAGAGAGAACATATATATTGCTCTTAATTCCTTTTGAAATCCCTGATCTACATTTAACACACACATTTGTCTGAATATGACACAGTGTCAATGATAAGAATTCCAGGGCATTTTTGACGTACTACTCCAAATGGAGGAGGAATCTACAAATATTCTGTGACTTTTGAGAATTAACATATATGTGGGTGGTTTTTTCTTTTCAGAATTTTTTGCTTCATTTTAGTATTTGTAAATCTCCTGTAGGGATACATCAGCAACCAGTCTTCTTCAAACATTCCAGATTATTCAAATTTACTAATTATATCCCTTTGCTAAATATGTTTAATTACAATGGCATTAAATTTATCAAGTGGTAAGAAGGTTGAAATGCGGAAATACCTTCTCGGTTCATATCCTCAAATTTGTTTCTTTTCAAAGGCTGCACTTTCAGACAACGCGTGTTCCAGCCTTTCCACTATGAGAGACTTCTAATGACAAGAGCCTCCTTTTTGTTACCACAGGGACAGCTTCTCCAAACCCTACAGACTACGACCATATTGAAGCCGGCTGTTGTGTATCTGGCAGAAGCATCAGGGAGTTTTGAAACAAAGATGGGAAATCTGCAGCAAGTGTGATAAATCAGGAATTAAAATGAGAGTTAATGGGCAAAATCTATAGTAGGGATAAGGGCAAATAGAGCCAAGCAATGCATGATTAATTTTAAAAGTAAGAGGGGACAGAACATTGCAATTCAGTAAAAGAGCAGGGAACTTCTAAGCTCCCCGACACTGGACAGACCGTGTGGTAGATTCAGGGGCTAGTCAATTGTTCCTCTGGCCATGATGAACAAACAAGGCAGGATTAGACCTAGCACGAGAAAAATTAGGAATATAATTTAAGGAATGTTACATGAAAAGCCTGTTGGAAAGTCTGTCAGTGTAAACTATGTCTATGTACTCTGAGGGGGTGTAGCTCGAATGTTCTTTTCAGTTAACTTCAAAAATTACTGTGCATTTTTAAAAGATGGTTTGAGCAGTTTGGACAGTGGTGTCTGACACTTATAATTCATTGTTTTCCAAAGCAAGATTTCTTTTTTTGTGTTTTTTTATTGTAAAAATGCTGTACAGAGAGGCTACAGTTACATGAGCGAAGTAATGAGTACATTGAGCATTGTTGCCACCTCCTTTGTTTTCCCGCTACCATCCCTTCCCTCCCACCTCCACAACTACCCCCTCCCCTCCGCCGAAGTTGTAAAGTTCATTTCCAACATAGTGTTTTGTGCATCTCATTGTTACAATGGGTCAACCTGTATCCTTATTTAAGCATTTTGTTTTTTCCCTTCCCCTCCCGGAATTAGAAGGGGAAACAAAGGAGGAGGCTACAATGCTTGATAAGAAATGTACTCACTATCTTGCCCATGTAATTGTAACCCCTCTGTAAAGTATTTTCACAATAAAAAAAATAAAAATTAAAAAAAGAAGTGTACTCGTTATCTTGACCATGTAATTTTAACTCCTCTGTATGGTATTCTCACAATAAAAAAAAAAGATTTTCCAACTCAAAGAGAGAGAGAAAAAAAGAAAGACATTCATAATGGGTAATTAAAATTGAGATGAATCAAAAAAAAAAAGAAAAATGTGTATATACAAGATGCAGGGCACCGACATCAAATATAGTGAAACAGGGGTTATACTGTGGGGGAGGAACATACAAAGCAATAAAAAAAAATCACACGGTACATTTCAAATATGTTAGAAACAATAGCAAGAAAGAAAAAAGATATTTGTGTCCCTATCTTGGAGTTCATTTCACTTAACATCATCTTATATGACATACGTACATAGCTTTTGACCTTTCTCCTTTCACTACACATTATAACAAATAAGGGAAACCATGGGACTTACGTTTCTTTGGGCCTGGCTTACTTCACTTAATATAATTTTTTCCAAGTCTATCCATTTCCTAACAAAAAAAAAAGCAAGATTTTTAAGGTAGAATTTACCGAAAAAATTTAAGTATGTAATTTACTGAGTTTTCAAATCATTTAGCTGTGTAAGCACCATCACAATGAAGATGTAGAATATTTATATCACCCCCAAATTTCTCTGTGTCCATCTGTCCCCCATTGCGAGCTTTTGGCAGCCATTGTTTAATTCCTGTCCCTGTACTTGTGCCTTTTTATGATTAGCTTATCAATGGAATGTACATTGTGGAGATTTTTGTATCTCTATTTTTTCATTTAAAATAATGTTTTTGAGATTTGTTTATATTGTCTCATATATTAATGGTTATTTCTTTTGTTGTTATGTATAGTTTGCTATTGTATAGATATACTTTAATTTTTTGTTTATCAGTTGATGGACATTTTAGTTTTTTCTTTTAATTATTAATAAAGCTGCTGTGAACATTTGTGTACAAGTCTTTCTGTGGACATCTGCCTCATTTCTCTTAGGTATATTTCTATGAATGGGAATGACATACTTTATAAGAGATTGTAAAATTGGTTTCAAATGTAGCTATGCCATTGTGTATTTTCATCAACCATGAATGAGAGTTCTAGTTACTCTACCTTCTTGCCCACACATGCTACTGTTAATTTTCAAATTTTAAATAATCTATTGTAGAGTGGTATTTCACTGATGTTTTAATTTTCATTTCCCTACTGGCTAATGATACTTTTTTTGGGGGGGGTGTCCAGTGGTAGGGCCTGAACTCTGGGCCTGGGTGCTGTCCCTCAGCTCTTCAGCTCAAGGCTAGTGCTCTACCACTTGAGCCACAGTGCCAATTCTGGCTTTTTTTTACGTTTTGCTTATGTGGTGCTGAGGAATTGAACTCAGGGTCTCATACATGCAAGGCAAGCGCTCTACCACTAAGCTACCTTCCCAGCCCCATGATACTTTTTTTAAACGTTCTTTTATTGTGAAAATAGTGTACAAAGGGGTCACAGTTACATGAGCAAGGTAATGAGCATTATTAACTCCTCCTTTGTTTTTCCCCTACCATCCCTTCCCTCCCCACCTCCTTAATTCCTCCCTTCCCTCCCCAAAGTTATAAAGTTTGTTTTCAACATAGTGTCTCATTATTATAATGGGTCAACCTGTATCCTTATTTCAGCATTTTGTTATTTCCCTTCCCCTCCCCAAATTAGAAAAATGTATATACAAGATGTAGGGCACCGGAATCAAATACAGTGAAAACAGGGGTTATACCATGGGGGAAGAACAACAAGTTGTGTCCCTATTTTGGGGTTCATTTCACTTAACATCATCTTCTATGGTCATATGTACATAGCTTTTGACCTTTTCTGCTTGTCCTCAACTTATACTATTTATTGCAAATAAGGGAAACTGTAGGACCTATGTTTCTTTGGGCCTGGCTTACTTCACGAAATTGCAGTTTCTGCATGGCAAAGGACATAGCTAACAAGATCAATAGAACACTCACGAATTGGGAGAAAATCTTCACTAGTGATAAAACAGACAAGGGTCTAATTTCTAAAATATACCTGGAACTCAAAAAATTAAATTCCCCGACAACAAATCCTCAAAGAAACAACTGCCCGATAAATAAATGGGCTAAAGACTTAGAAACTTCTCTGAAGAGGAAATAAGAATGGCCAATAGACACAAGAAGAAATGCCCAACCTCTCTAGCCATACAACATTGAGATACCACCTCATCCCAGTTAGAATGGCTAGAATCAAGAAATCTAATAACAACAGATGCTGGAGGGGATGTGGCCAAAAGGGAACCCTATTGCATTATTGGTGGAAGTGTAGACTTGTTTAACCACTTTGGAAAGCAGTATGGAGTTTCCTCAAAAGACTCCACATAGAGCTCCCCTATGACCCAGCAATCCCACTTTTGGGCATTTACCCAAATGATCACAAACAAGGCCATACTAAAGCTATCAGTACAACTATGTTAATGCAGCATTATTTATGATAGCTAAGATATGGAACTAACTCAGATGCCCCTCAGTAGATGAATGGATCAAGAAAATGTATATATAGATCTATCTATCTATCTATCTGAATTCTATGCCTCCATCAGAAAGAATGGCATTGCCCCATCTGTTAGGAAATGGAAAGACTTGGAAAACATTATAATGATACTTATTATCTTTCAAATATTTATTTTTCATGTGCATCTCTTCTTGGATCCTATATCTGTGCAAATATCATTCCCATTTTTCATTAGGTTAAGATTAATTTTCAAATATCTTTTCTTATTTTTCAAATATTGATCAAGAAGAGGATATTATTTTTGCTCACATTTCTTGAGAGGTTTTCCTTCCTCTAGCCCTTTCCCACTTCTTAAGTAATGATGAGGAATCCTGGGGAGTTTAAATGGAAGTATGAGAAGGGATATCCCCAGTCACAACGTGTCCTGAGAAGCTACTTTGGTATCATCTGTTCTTCACTTAGTCAATCCCCATGGGTGGAGGGTAACACCACCAATTAGTGGATAACAGGAGAAGAAAATGACTTTCCTGCTCCTAGTTAGTAGGTCTGGTTTATGAGCAGGTGGTCCTTCTGCTTTACTCAACCACCATTCTCAGCCCTTGCTCTCACAGCTCATGAAAGAGAACTACAGTGAGACATTAGCACTCAGTTAGCTCACAAGTGTTCACTGGAGATCCAGTGTACCCATGGGTGAGACGCTGGCTGACATCTTACTCTGTGTGAGACCTTGTGTGCTCATTGGTGAGATGCGGACTGACAATTCACTCTGACATCAGTCCTAAGGCATGCACTCCATTCAGCCTCACCAATGATAAAGCTCATACATTTATCTTCATCTGCTGCTTATGTCTTTTTCTCAATGTACTTGTCAGGCACTGGGAACAGGGAGGGAAATTACAATTGGCTCCAGATAATTTCCAAACAAGGTTTGGAATTCATGTGCTACTGTTAGGGAGCCATCCACATCCCTGCTGCCACTCATTCTGTAGACATTGGCCAACTACTTAGCATGTATAGGCATGGAATGCCTCAGAGCTTTGCCGGTTTCCGTGCTGGCACTTGGAAGATTCAAAAGTAGTCAGATGCGAAAGAAGGAGGAAATATCTATATTATAGATTTCCCCAAATTCAGCTTTTTGTATGTTACATCTATTTCCTTAATGCTGCCTTGGAATAAAAATAGATTTTATTTAGTCTCACTTCTCTTTAATGCTTAGTTCATGCTACTCCTCAAAGAATATCCTTTAGTAAACAGCAACTCAAGCTGCTCAAATGTAAGGATATTTGTACCTAGAATATTTCACAGGTTTGTGTTGGAAAACATTTTTGCTATTGCATTTTGAGGTCTTTAGAAGCCAACCTTTCCTATTTAGTATGCGACAGTTAATCGTTTTTGACACTGCAGTTATGCAAGCCTTTTAAACAACTGGGTTTTAAGTGGCCTTTTACAATTAGAAATTAAATATATTTTAAATGTATTAACTGAACACTTAAGTTTAAAAGTTACTCTGGTGTCCATTTACATTTTTGATATGAATATGTCTCCCTTTCATTTTTCTCCAGGAAATGAGTATGCTATAACATAATGCCTCAAAGCCCTTAATAGTGACAAACATAAACATCTGACCTGTCAAGCAGAGAATGGGATGGTCAAGTTAGGATAGTTTAAAAATGTACAGAAGCTGAAGAGAGAAGATATGAAAACAAGAAGATAGGATGTTATGATTCAAAGGGAATTACATCTTTATCATCACCTTCTCCATCACCAACAACATTTCACCACCATCAATCTACTATCACAATTACTATCTCAACATCATGATCACCATCACCACCATCGTAATCACCATCATTATCACCACCATCATCACCTTCATCATTATTATCACCACTACTATCATTACCATCCTCACCATCCTCACCTCCATCACCATCATTACCATTGTTATCGTCATTATCACTATCACCAATTATGCCTTCACCATCATCACAATCCCCCTCCTCATCACCACCATAACCACCATCATCACCACCATAACCACAGTCACCACCATAATTTCCATCACCATCACCATCATCACCATTTCACCATCATCATCACATAGCACAAAGTATTCTAGAAGCGACCAGCTACTGCTTGTGTGTTTTCTTTCAACAGAAAGAGTTCCTAAGAAGGGACCTGGAGCTCTTTAGATTCAAATACCTAGGGTGTCTCCTATGGACTGTAAAACAAAATCTTTCCAGCCCTCTCTCTGTGTGTTTTAATTTGGAACACATTAGATGGGCTACTTTTCAGGGTAAATCGTCAGCATCATAGCATTTACTTCGCTCTGACTCAGATCTTGACAGCATCCACTTAGACCTGCTCCTGTGGGTCTTTCCACCCCTCCACATTCTCAATCTAACCCCTGCCAGCTCTAGAGACACTTATACAGAAGGGGTTTCTTTGGCTGCTTTTAGTGGCCCCTTTCTCCCTCCACCAAGACCCTCCTTTCTTTGTAGAATGTATCCTCCAAGATAGTCTGCATCTGCTCATGATTTGTTTACTGTTTCCCTCTCCTACTCCTAGTATAGCAAAACTTGGACTTCCTAAGAGTCATTATGCCGTTCCATTCAGAGCAGAGTCCCCAAGGCCAGGATGTCTGTCTGCACAGAGTGAGGGCTCATAATTACAAGAAAGGATAAAATATGAGTTGATTGCTAATTGGCACACCAGATCACTGATGTTTATTCATCAGCAATATCTTTAGTTTTAAGTGGCAGATATTTTTACACGGAGTCTAATAGTTTGTATAATAACCTTGTTAAGTAGCAAGCTGGTACTTAGGGCACATCCCAAATCTCCTCCAATGTGGCTGCCACTGAAGGCTATCATTCTTTGCTGAGACAGCTAAAGCTAGTTTACTTTTTCAATTTTCAATTGATAGTATAAAGGTGATGCACAGAGGGGTTACAGTTACATACATCAGTAAAAGAGTACACTTCTTTTTGGACACACACTTACAAGTGAAAGTTCATTTCCAACATAGTTTATAGTGACTACCACTGCTGCATTTGTCTACCCTTTGTCCCTCCATTTCTATCCCTCCTCTTATATTCCCAAGATATATAAATGAACAAACAGAACAAAAAGGAAAGAAAAGCAGCAAAAAAGAAAAAACCCTCTTATTTCTATTTCCTGGAGTTCATTTTGATAAATGGTATTTTATATAATCAGATGCAGGCATTATGCCTTTCTGTTCCTCTCCTAAGAGTATTCTGCTTTGTTCTCACTGTGTATGAATACCTAGAGACCTATATCAGTTATGTTCTGGTGTATTTTAGATCTAGCTTCTGCATATGAGAAAAAATATGTACCATTTGTCTCTCTCTGAGCTTGGCTTATTTCATTTAACATGATTTGCTCTAAGTCTATCCATTTTCCTGCAAATGATATATTATTCTTTCTAATAGATGTATAAAAGTCCATTGTGTATGTCTGGGAAGGTGGCTCAGTGGTAGAGTGCTTGCCTAGCATGCATGAGGCCCTGGGTTCAATTCTTTAGCACCATATAAGCACAAAAAGCTGGAAGTGGCGCTATGGCCCAAGTGGTAGAGTGCTAGCCTTGAGCTGAAGAGCTGAGGGACAGCACCCAGGCCCATAGTTCAGGCCCCACGACTGACCCCCCCAAAAATTCCATGTGTATAAGTACACATTTCTTTGATCCATTCATCTATTTTAGGACATCTGAGTTGTTTTCACAACTTGGCTATTGTGAGTAGTGCAGCAGTGAACATGAATGTGCAAATGCTTTTATAGTGCCTGGCTTGTCATGTTCTGGGTAGAGGCCCAAGAGTGGTATGGAAGGTGGTAGGGAAGATCTATGTTTAGTGTCTGTTTTTTTTTTTTTTTGTGAAAATACCGTGCAGAGGGGTTACAATTACATGAGCAAGGTAATGAGTACATTTCTTGTCAAGCATTGTTTCCTCCTCCTTTGTTGCCCCTTCCCATCCCTTCCCATTTCCCCCCCTCCCTGCCAAAGTTGTAAAATTCATTTTTCGACATAACGTTTGTACATCTCATTGTTGCAAGAAGGAAAGAACCTGCAGACTACTGTCCAGAGGGTTATATTAGTTTACATTCCCACCAACAGTGTAGTAGGATTCCTTTTCCCCCCGTATCCCTCAAATTCACAATGTTGGCTAATCTAACTGGGGTGAGATAGAATCTCAGAGTTGTTTTGATTTGCATTTCCTCTATGGTCAAGGATGATAAGCATTTCTTCATGTGTTTCCATTCTTACCTCTCTTTTTGGGAAGTTTCATCTTTTACTCATGTGTTTGGTGATTGGTTTAATAGCTTTGGGAGGGCTTAGTTTCTTGATGTCCTTGTGTGTTCTGGATATTAGGGCTTTGTCTGATGTATTGCTGGTAAAGATCTTCTAGTCTGTTGGCTATCTTTCTAGTTTAGTAACTATGCCCTTTGCTGTGCAGAAACTTTTTATTCTGATGTAACCCCATTTATCAAGTCTCTCTCCTATCTTGCAAAGGCTACTTTAAATCTCAGAATTTTCCTGCATGTTGAAATTGATCTTTTCTGTGGAAACTAGACAATGTTCTTCTCCCCTGGCGTGACAGTTAAGGGCTTCTTCATGATGCTAGCACTGGCCCAGATACAGGAACCAGAAAAACCTTCTCTTGTTCATCCACTATCGTAAAATGTACTTTTACCAATCATGCTCTGCTTTTATGCTCATCCAGATCTACAGAGTAACTAGGCATAGAAGCCTACTTTCCTTCCCTGCCCCCAGTGTGCCAAACTGTTCCTAAGTGACTTTAGGTTATTTCATGGTCTGGTTGTCATATAAAAAAATTTGCAACTTGAGGATTTCATAAAATAGAATGGATAGAGAACATGATTAGATTTCCCCAGCCTTGCAGAAATGTCTACTTCAGTTCTGTTCCACTGAATCATCCTTCAGGGGACACTGGTCAGCAAACTGTTGGCACTAGTTTTATTTTTAGCTCTATTGTGTCCTTGTTCCACATGGGCTTGAGTGGTGGCTCAGCAGTCACTTAGAAAACTCATGGCATTTTTTTTTGGTCAAGATCTATGAAGAAAAATGATAAATGTCATCATTTGCTTGTACGTGACTTTGCTAGAATATTAGTACATTAATATCCTCAAAGTTATTGATTAATAAATTGATTAATTTGTTTGTTTATAATACTGAGATTTGAACTCATGCTTGTCAGGAATGTGCCACATCTCCAGCCTAGTTGTTTTTATGTGCCAGTACTGGGGCTTGAACTCAGGGTCTGGACATTGTCCTTTAGCTTTTTTGTGTTTTGTTTTGTTTTTGCCCATCCTAGGACTTGAACTTTGGGCCTGGGAGCTGGCCCTAAGCCTCTTTGTGCTCAAGGCTAGCTTTCTACCTGTTGAGCCAAAGCACAGCTTCCAGCTTTTCTGGGTAGTTTATTGGAGATAAAAGTCATATGGACTTTACTGCTTGGGCTGGCTTTGAACCTGGATCCTCAGATCTCAGCTTCCTAAGTTACCAGGATTATGGGTGTGAGAGTCACAGGCACTTGGCTTCTTTTTTTTTAAACTTTTTTACTCAAAGCTTAAAGTTTTCCTCTTGAATGAATTTTTATATTTTAAATCAATTTGTAAAATTGATTTTAAAAAGACTTTAAAAAGTTTGTTTTGTGGGAAACATGCTAGTTAGAAAGAATTTAATCTTTATGCTACATCACTGTAATCTTGTTTGTTCTCTCTTCATTGATAGAGATTTGGTGGGAATTGGAATATTCATTTTGAAGAACATTGGAAGGGCTTAGCATATCACCATCTTTAATGCTTGAGTGCTAGGGATTGCTTGAAATGAGTAGTTTAACTAATATGGGAGCAACACATTGGCAGGATGAAGAAACCACATCCTGAAGAAGGGGACATAACAGACAGCAAATTAGGAAAATATTTGGAGGTCTAATTATGAAATAAAAATCTGCTTTATTCTGAGTAACAAGAAAGAAAATCTGAGGCAAAGAAATGAACCAACAAATAAGGGCTGAAGCTTTAAGAGATTTAGCTAAAATACTTAAATATTAAACCAATGTCTGTTTATCTAAGAACACAGTAAAATTGATGATAAGAGGAATATTTGGTTGTAGATGCATCTCTGTTGTCCATGCAATGCAGTAAAAATATCTTGTGAAAAACCATGATGTTGAGAATCTACTGTAAACAAAGCACAACAAGAAAAGTAATTTTGATAGCACTTCAAAGACAGTACAGTAAAATATTCTTTTCACTGACTTTTGGTATTTTTCAGTGCCTGTACACAATGTATGTGACAACATCCTTTTGTGAAAGATTGGAAACGTAATTGTGAAGACATTGATGTTTCAAATCCCTTATTAGAACAAATAAGAAGCCCAGAGCATGATTCTTAGCCTGTAAGTATTTCTCCATCTCCAGAGGGTTGAATTGTAAGAATCATTATTTTCCTAAGCCAAGAAATTTCAAATACAACTTTTCTCAGCTTGTCACTGGTTGCTTACATCTGTAATCCTAGCTCCTCGGGAGGCTGAGATCTAAGGAACTCAGTTTAAAACCAGCCCAGGCAAAAAAAGTCTATGAAACTTTTTTCTCCAATTAACTAGAAAAAAGCTGGAAGTGGAGGTGTGGTTCAAGGTTGAACACCACCCTTTAAAAAGCAAAGAAAGAACACAACACCTTGAGTTTAAGACCAGTACTGGAACACACACACACACACACACACACACACTTTATTCTGGTGGATCCAGTATGATCATTGCAATGTTGAGACTTGAGTGTAATAAAGTGTACGACTTAGGTTTTAAAGCCCTTTAAGGCTTCTCTAGATGGCCAGCTAATTAACCCAGGAAAGCAAGTCTGCTTCTAACTGTGTGCTTTATATAGAAATCACATTCCTGAGAGAACAGCTTCTTAGTCTATATACCACTCCTAATTCACATAGGTGTAGCTTTGCAATGTCACTTTTTAGAACGACATTGTTACTTTTATTATTTCTCTTAAATTCCTAGAATACTTTTAAGGTTTCCAGTGACAGAACTCCTACTAACAAAACTTATAATCCCTTTCTGGTTACAATTTTTCTTCTCTTGCATGAGCTTCAGGCATTGTGACTCCTCACCCAAAAGGTCTTAGGCAAATCATTGTCTGTCTTCAAAACTTATTTCCCCTTTATCATGTAATATTCTTCACCTGTATGGACTTAGAGCAAGGATAGAATGGGATGAAATATGTAGAATTCCTCTTAATATGAAAATGATAGTAACCAACACAATTTATTAGAAAAAAAATTCTTGCTTGTACTTGTGCTCTGTCTCTGGGCACACTCAGGGCTTCAGTTACTCGTCATCTCTGAGTGTAGTCTGTTACCCTTTGCCTTACCTTCAGCTGAATCCTATATTGAAAAGCTTTTGTAGCACGAAAAAGGAGGAATGCCACACTGAGGAGCTTAGATATGGTTGCAAATTTCCTAAAGATGAGCACAGTGAGTTTATCACTGGTGTGGGGGTTACCAGGCCAAAAGGCAGTAAGACAAAGCTCTCTATATCCAAAAGATGCCCAAGCTTTCCAGGTGTTGGTGGCTTATACCTGTAATTCTAGGTACTCATGAGTCTGAGATCTGAGGATCACAATTTGGCACCAGCCTGGGTAGGAAAGTCCACAAGACTCTTATCTCCAGTGAACCAACAAAAAGCTGGAAGTAGAGCTATTGCTCAATTGGTAGAGACCTGGCCTTTAGCAAAAAACAAAAAACAAAAAACTCAGGGATAGTGCTCAGGCCCTGAGTTCAAGCCCAGGGACTGGCACAGAGAAAAACAAGTAGCTGCCCAAGCTTTTCTTTTTTCTTTTGCTTTTTTGTTGGTCTTGGGGCTTGAACCTGTGGCAGGGCACTGCCCTCAGCTAGTGCTCTACAACTTAGAGCCATAGCTTACTTCCAGTTTTCTAGTGGTTAATTGAAGATAAGAATCTCACAGATGTTCCTGCCCAGGTTGGCTTTGAACTGTGATCCTAAGGTCTCAGCCTCCTGAATAGTAGGATTATAGAAGTGAGCCACCAGTGCCTGGCCCAAGCTTTTCTTTTATCTAGTTTTAAAAGTAATGGGCTAAAATGAGAAATCCAATTTTGGTTTATATCTATATATATCTATATATCTAATTTAGCATAATAGTATGATTATGAACAACCCATTAATTATGAACAACCTATTAATTATTCAATATGAATTATTAACTACAGTATAAACACCACTTCATAGTATTCAATAACTTTTCTTTTGTCCAACAGTGAACACTTTAAACCTAAATCTGTCAGTGAAACATCAATATCAATATCATTTCAGCTCTCACCTTACAGAGGTTAGGAAGGGGAATAGCATATGTTTTCTGTGTGGTTCCAAATCTGTATCACTGATGTTTTATTAATGAGAGAATGCTGTACTAGAGCTAATTTTTACTAAAAATAAGTCAGATCTGGCTACAATGGCATATCTTTTTGGAATTAATGAGCCAATCACTATCCTGGTGTCTTTTGTCTTTATTGTAGACAGGATGACATTGAGTCACAAGCAAGGTAAGAAATGGTAGTTTGGAAACATTTGGAGTCTTGTGCTGCAGAAGCTACAAAGACAAGGGAACCACTTACAAGATCTTGAATCTTCTGGGAAACTGTTGCTAACTAGCTCTATGATTCTTCAAAGTCCATGATGTATCAGGCAATCCTGGAAGGTGGGGAACAGGCTGTGGTGACATGCTTTCAGCATAGCAGCCAATCTGAGACCAAAGACCCGATAGTCTGTATGAGTAAAGCTTTGTTTTGGTTACTTTCCAGTAATTTAAGATTCAAAGTGTCCAGATGGTTTGTTACATTTATAAGAAACTTAAATCTTGTGAACCATTAAATAGCTACCAAAATGGCTTTCTCAGAGCTTTTCCTTTAATAAAAATCCTGAGTTGGATAAAATGGTGAAGTCCATCTCTTCAACAAGTTCCTACAGTGTGTAAGTCACAACAGCACCATAAAGGATAGCACCATGCTCTTCACAATGTCCTCCAAGGAACACACAAAGGCCAATACTGAGCTGTTTTTCCTATCTGTTTAATGTTTTCTTATCTGTTTTTTTTTCAAGAAAGAGCCCCACGACAAACACTAGGTAATTCCAAACTCCTTGAAAGTGGACACTATGACTTTTTCTTGGACTTGAATGATTCACTGACTTTTATCCTTTATTTCCTTCTATTGCTTATGTACTAAGACACATAAATAGTTGTGAGGAGCCAACTTTTATAATACTCCACTTAAAAAAAAACCCTGCTACTGGAATTTAAGTATTTCAGAATAATAACATTTAATATGTAGCTTCTCATTTATTAACTAATGACCAGATGCCAGTGGCTTATATCCATCTATAATCCAACTACTCAGAGGATCTGAAGAGCATGATTAGAGAAGCCAACCAGGACAGACAAATCAGAGAGACTCTAACTCCTTTTGGGTGGCAAAAAGGCAGACCTTACATGGCTCAATTGATAGAGTGCCAGCCATGAGCATAAAAGCCCCAGAACTAGTATAACACACATACAAAAAAAGAAAAGAAAGATGAACTAAACTAAGTTTCCTACTTGTATAACTAGCAACAGCTACCTATTAGCAGTTTATTGGCTTATAAATTTTCCACAAATAAGTCATGACACACCCAACTGCATATTTCATGCCTTCAGAGCACACTGTCCCCCAGAATACATGGAATACAAATCTTTGCTGTTGTATTCTGCTAATTAAATATAATTTTCTAAAGGACAGGTAACCAAGAACTCAATAAAGAGATGATGTTTTGCTAAATAACTTGTTAGGTTTTATCAAAATTGCTAATAAGGATCATAAATTTATACATACAGATGGACTGGATGGTAGGTTAAGGCATCAGAATAATCAGAATATAAATATCAATTCTTCCATTGACTGAACCCCAAATTATTCCTTTGTAAATGGGCTTAGTAGAGCTTACAATGAAGGATATTGTGAGGATGAGAGAACTAATTGTAAGTGGCTTTTATATAGCCTGTTATTCCACTGCTTTAAAATATTATTAATAACAGTACACATGGCCCAGTCAAGTATGCCCACTTTTCTCGCTCACTCCTGACTCTATTCTAGGCTGCATCCTTGGTGTGGGAGATGTGTACAAGGCTCAAGCTCACTGTGAACCCTCTGCAGTCTTTGAGAGCTGACATTTAAAATCTTTTCATAATTTTTTAAGAAAAGAGCGTACAAAACATGATGTGAACTTTGACTGTAGCTGCTGTTCCTCTCAACAGAGAGCAAGAAATTGGAAAAAAGTACTCATTTATGTGGTATTTTTGTCAGGTAAAAATAACTGCGAAGAGAGAACAGTGTCAGCCTGGCTTTGAAGCAGTTCAGTATAGACCTGCTGTACTATCTTCTTTCTCCCTTGATATTTAGTTGCACATATTTGTTTTCATAATTACTGTAAACATGGCACTTTCCAGTGCTAATAGTGGGTCAAAAGTCAATTTTCTTACAATTCTATGAGGAGAAAATCCTACATTTAGTCTTTTTTACTTTATTTTATTTTTATTGTTTCTTTTTCTTTCTTTTATTGTAAAAGTGTACAGTTATGTAAGTCATGTATTGAGTACATTTCTTTTGAATAGCATTACCCCTTTCCACATTTTCTCCCAGATTTTCCTCTTCTGATCCTCCTCCCCACAAGTTGTGTAATTTACTTCCAACACAGTGTCTAGTGAGTATCATTGCTGAATTTTTTAGTTCACCCTTTTTCCCCCCCACCATTTCTGTGTTTTCCCTTATTCTCCCCAAATCACATAAACTTACATACAGGAGAAAAGGTACAGAAATCAAATATGCAACAAAAGGTGAAAAATAGGGGGAAAAAAGCCTACAAAGAGTAAAATTTTAAAAAAAGATCATTTTTCACTTCTTGGAATTCATGTTGATAAGCACCATTTTATATGTTCTAAGCAAAGTAAGCCAGACCCCCAAAAAACTTAGGTTCCATGGTTTCTTTCATTTGTAATAATTAGAATGTGCCTAAAAATCTACAAGTGAACCCAAGGGATAATACAAGGCAAAAAATTACACTTGGAAATATTAAATTGAATAGGACTCTAAACATACACATAGTAGTGCAAAGGAAGTTATGCTTAGGAGAGGATCATAAGGGCTCAATAGCTATGTGCAAATGATCATATAAAATGATGTTTATCTACAGGTGTTTAACCAATTTTGGCAGCACCATTTACTGAAGAGGCTGTCTTTCTTCTATTCTATAATTTTAGCTGCCTAATCAAAGATTAGGTGGCTACAGGTCTTTGGGTTCATTTATGGGTCTTCAGTTCTATTCCATTGGTACTCAGGTCTGTTCTTGTTTTGAATACTTTGACTTGATAGTAGAGTTTGAAGTTTGGTGTTGATATTCCTCCAGCACTGTTCTTTCTGCTAAGAAAACTAAAGCTAGATCCCCATATATCACCCTGCACCAGAATCAACGCCAAATGGATCAAAGACTTCGAAGTCAAAGCAGAAACCCTGAAAACATTACAGGAAGGAAGAGGAGAAATTCTAGAGCTCCTTAGCTCAAGCCTAAATTTTCTTAATAGAGACCCAGAAACACAAGAAATCAAAAAAAGGTTGGATTGCATGAAATTGCAGAGCTTCTGCATGGCAACGGACATAGCTAGCAAGATCAATAGAAAGCCCACAGATTGGGAGAAGGTCTTCACTAGTCATACAACAGACAAGGTTCTCATATCTAAAATATATTTAGAACTCAAAAAACTAAATCCCCCAACAACAAATCCTCAAACAACCACCCAATTAATAAGTGGGCTAAAGATTTAAAGAGAGACTTCTCTGAATAAGAAAGAAGAATAGCCAATAGACACATGAAGAAATGCTCAACTTCTCTAGCCATAAAAGAAATGCAAATCAAGATAACATTGAGATTCCACCTCCCACCAGTTAGAATAGCTAGAATCAAGAAATCTAATAATAACAGATGCTAGAGGGGATGTGGCCAAAAGGTAACCCTACTGCACTGTTGGTGGGAGTGTAAACTTGTTCAACACTTTGGAAAGCAGCATGGAGTTTCCTTAAAGGATTCCACATAGAGCTCCACTATGACCCAACAATCCTACTTTCAGACATTTACCGAAACGATCACAAATAAGGCCATACTAAAGGTACCAGCACAACTATGTTTATTGCAGCATTATTTACCATAGCTAAGATATGGAACCAACCCATATTGCTCTCAGTAGATGAATGGATCAAGAAAATGTGGTATACATATACAATGGAATTCTATGCCTCCATCAGAAAAAATGACATTGCCCCATTTGTTAGGAAATAGACTTGGAAAAAATTTTATTAAGTGAAGTAAGCCAGGACCAAAGAAACATAGGTCTCATGGTTTCCCTTATCTGCAACAACTAGTATATGTCTAGGACAAGCAGAAGAGGTCAAAAGCTATGTACATATGACCATATAACCTGATGCTAAATGAAATGAACCCCAAGATAGGCACACTGATTTTATTTTTCTTGTTCTTTTTAATGTACTTATAATGTACAATGTGATTTTTTTTTTGTTTCTTTGTATGTTCTTCCCCCATGGTACAACCCCTGTTGTCACTGTATTTGATTCCAGTGTCCTGCATCGTGTATACACATTTTTCTAATTTGGGAAGGGGAAGGGAAATAACAAAATGCTGAAATAAGAATACAGGATGACTCATTGTAACAATGAGGTGTACAGGACAGTATGTTGAAAATGAACTTTACAACTTTGCGGGGTGGAGGGGTGGAGAAGGAGGAGTTGGGGAGGTGAGGAGGAAAGGGATGGTAGGGGAAAAATAAAGGAGGGGGTAACAATACTGGATAGGAAATGTACTCATTATCTTACTGATGTAACTGTAACCTCTCTGTGCAGTATCTTTACAATAAAAAAACATAAAGAAAAAAATGTTTATCAAAATGAACAAGGATGTTGATGATTTCTTTATGTAGGGTCATGCATGGCCATTTACACTTCTTTTGAGAAAAAAGGGTCAACTTCAAATTCCCATGCCTAGTAAGATAGGGTTTTTTGTTCCATATATATATATATATATATATATATATATATATATATATTGTAAAGGTACTGTACAAAGGTGTTACAGTTACATGAGCAAGGTAATGAGTCCATTTCCTATCCAGCATTGTCATATCCTATCCTTTATTTTTCCCCTACCACCCCTTTCCTCCTCACCTCCCCAACTCCTCCCTCTTCTTTATCCCCCTCCCAAATTTGTAAAGTTTGTTTTCAGCATACTGTCTTTTACATGCGATTGTTACAATGGGTCATCCTGTATCCTAAATGAAGGGAAATACTTTTCAAACACACAAATGTTAAAAGAATTCACCACATGGAGATCATTAACACAAGTATTATTTAAAAAAACCCTTCACATGTGGTCTGGGCAGAGAAATGAGTATGAAAAATGCTAAATATTTGAATTAACATAACAATATGGAGGTCATATGAAACTTTCAAATAACAAGATTAGTAATATGTTGACATCGAATACAATCTCTTACTGGTACTTAAAGAACTATTTGTGTTATGATTAGATTAGAAAAAAGATCAAGGTTGTTTCTTCTACAACAAAAAAGGGTTTGAACACTAATTTTGGAAGATTTCTATAAGTCTACTTTTAATCTGAACTCAATGGCACCCACTTTCTGGTTTCATTTCATAATTCATATATGGGATTTCCTTTTTTAACTTTGCTAGTTTCTTATTCATACTTGCCCATCTTTTCTTCTTGGATTCTAATTTTTCCTTTTGCCTTCTGCTTCAGCCTTTTCTTTTATTCTTTCCACCTTCAGTTTTTTCATTCCTTATGTCTTCATGGCATCTTCCCCACTTAACATAATAGTTTAGAAACTATCTTCTTTTTTTCTTATTTATTACCTTTAAGTAGTTGTACAGAAGGTTTTCAATTACAAATGTCAGTTTATGAGCACAATGCGTCTTGATGCCAGCCCTTCCATCACTCTCCCTCGTTGCTCAAACCCCACCAATCCCCTGTTTTTCTAGTTCTATTTTCTCAAAAGTGTTCATAAATTTGGAAAACTTTGAGATCTAGAAATGCCTTAGTACCTTTAATGTTGATCATCAAATAAATATTTCTTGAGCATTTACAACTTCTTAAGATTTGGATACCTCTGTGATCAAAACAAAGTTCCATGACCTCTTTCATACCATTGTAGAGGTAGAGGACAGTTAGTGAGTAATAAATACAAATTATAAATTCTTATTTTACATTTAGAAGTGTTAACAGGTTTTGGGAAAAAAAGAAAACAGGAAAACTAAAAACTAGATGACAGTAGAAGGTAAAAGGAAGTGGCAAACATAAAGGGCAAAGTAGATTCCTTTGAAAAAGTGAGATTGGGAATAAGACCTGAAAGTAGACTTCCTGGCAGAAGGACAGGTAGATAAAAATGAGGCCATAAACAAGAGCAGGTTCAGACAATCTGAGGAAGACTGGGGTAACTGGGAGTAAGCGACTTGAAGGAAAGTTGAAGGATAAGAATTCAGAGAAACAACAGGGACCTGATAAAGGAAGCCTTTGTGAATCACCAGAAGACTTTTACTTTTAGCCAAGCATAATGGGTGAGTGTAGCAATGAAGTGACATGATCTGTCTTATGTTGAGCATTCTGAGTACTCTATTGAGAATAGAAACAAGGGGTCCAAATAGAAACAAGGAAACAAGGGATCCAAATAGAACCAGGAAACCTATTTGTAGTTATTCAAGCAAACACTTCTGGTTGCATGAGCCAGGAAATAGGAGGAGAGATGCTGAGAAGTGATTGGGTTCTGGGTATTTTTGGAGTTAGATTCAATGAAAGTGACTAGTTGAATTTTTAATGAGGTGTAAGAAACAGAAAAGGGGAGGGGGCTGATGATGCCAAGATTTATTTACATGGCTAGACATTCAGGTCACTTTCAACCTGAGGGCCAAGAAGAGTAAATTTTGACATATGAGTAGAAATAGTTGACAATACAATATGCACGTGAGCGACTCACAGGAGATATGGAGATATCCAGGTGGGTGGGGCAGACTTGTGTGTCAGCAGCTTTAGGTGGTCTACAAAGCTAGAGACTGGACGGCATCACAAATTAAAGAGTATGGATGGAGAACACAAGTTGTCCATAGCTTAAGCTCTAGAATTCTCTAACACTAAAAGGTTGAGCAAAAAGAAAGACAACTACAGTACTTTTACAATTAAAAATATATACAAAAAGATGAAAAAATGTACTAAAAAAAAGAAAGACAATTTACTAAGAAAAATGAGAAGAAATAACTTTAGAAACAATTCTCCTAATAGGCTTTATTCATAAAAACTAATCATGTTCCCAGTTTGACCTGGTGTCAACATCCACATGCCAGAAGTGGGTTCTTCAGGAGCCTGGCAAAACTTCCTTCCCTATAGTGCCCCAGGACAGTCAGTGTCCACTCAGGTCCATGACTGGACAGCAGGAGCAAGCATTGTTCATTCAGACAGAGGTGGTTTGAGCCCAACCCTGTCTCTCACATCTGATAGCACTACACTCCCTCAAGTGTCTCTCTTGTAAAACAGAGCTGAGGATCCTACCACACAGCATTGATAAGATTAGATAAATTGATGAATTCATGCACACCAAGTGCCTATACAAAGTAATCACTCAATGTATCACCATGGCTCAGGCACTGGTGGCTCAGGTCTATAATCTTAGCTACACAGGAGGCTGAGATAAGAGGATTGCAGTTCAAAGCCAGTCTGGGAAGGAAAGTCCGTGAGACTCTTATCTCCAATGAACCATCACAAAACCGAAGTGGTGGTGTGGTTCAAAGTGGTGCTAGCCTTGAGCAAAAAGAGCTCAGGGACAGTACCCAGGTTCTAACTTCAAACCTGACAAATAAACAAACCAACAAATATTCTCAGTTCTATGTTGGGGCTGAGAATTTAGTTGAACTGGAACAATGAGCTGCATTTGTCTCTCCTTCTTCTGGGATACAAATGAAAAATGGGCAGACATGAATAATAAAATTGGAAATGCTAAAAAGGAAATAAGTGGGGGGTTAAGATAAAGAAAAGATGGGGAGAAACTGTTCATCATGTTTCACTCATGGTTAACTTTCATAGCAACCCTGTAAGGGGGTAGCCATACCACTTTTTCAAGCTGAGTTGCTTGTTGGATGGAATAGTGAAGTTCACTTGTCCTGAGTCTCACAGAAAGTAGAGGATCTGCTGCCCTTCTATTGCCAAGGATATGGGTTCTATTCACATTGGAATGAGTAGTGATAAAATGAAGGGTGTGAGAGCTTTAGGGCCAGAGCAATGGGTGTTCACTCAGTGGAATTTCTGTCTCCCTATCTTTTAGAATAATTACTGGGAACACTGTTAGAACTGTTTTATTTAATTTCATTTGGTCCTAATGTAGATATGGTATTGCTCCCATTTTCTGGGCAATGGGACTGACACTCAGGCTTTGATGCTCTTGACTCCTTATGACAGCTGGCAATCTCACTGTATTGGCAAGCATGCCATAGGGCCCCTGTGCTTATGTAAAGATGCTTTGCTGTCATAACAGAGGAATCAATTCTATGTGAGTTTTGCAGTCTACGATGTTTTCCAGATTGGTTCTTTTCAAGGAAAACTTCCGTCTATTTGCTTATGTATGCATCTCTCTCCATATATATACCTATAATAATCTCTTTAGTGCTTACAATAAAAAGTTGGTAGGTTTCCTTCTCAGTACTCAAGGTTAATAGCCTGCATTGTTTGAATTGTCTGTTTCCAGGCAATCCCATAATCCTTTCAACCATTTTATTTCTGATGCTAGTTCACTCTTGGGAGAAATCTGCTTCACGTTTTACTTACAGGTGATAATCATAGGACTTGATGGAGAAGTTCATGGAGTTAGGTTGAGCTTGAACTTGGTAGAAATCCTGAAGTAGGAAGATGCTACCATGAGTGGCTTTTTCCATCTTGAGGCTGACTGGAGACTTGTCTGGGAGCTCGAGAACTTGTGTCTACACTTACGCTGGATAAAAATAACAATGAAATTGGCAAGAACAGGAGACGCCGCTCTTCTACACCCAGTTAGGGTGATGGCAAATCATTCCAGAGGCCTTTCTAGGCCAAATGCCATCATCAATCTTAGCCTTTACATGAATGGTCCCAAGTGGAATGAAACAGGAGGAAAATCAGATTTTCAAGTATAAATATACACTGTCCTGTTTTATTGATGTATTTCTCCCCTGAACAAACATGAAGTAAATACTATTACCCTTGTTTTTCAAATAAAGATCTAATATTCTAGAGCCCAGGCCACAGCTGCCCTCTGCCCTGACGAGGCCTCTAGAGGAAGCTGTGGACCACACACAGCTAGGACCGACACCACTTTAAAACAGCATATCACAGCCCAGTTAACATCAGATTTGCTTACAGCAACCCAAAAGGTGTGGCTAGTGACTTTCTCCCAGTATGGTATAAACCTCTAAAAAATCAGTGTAATCTTTAAAAGCTCCCTATGATTTGATGATTAAGCTAAGAAACAATTGAAACTAATTTCTACCTAAGTCAGCCTAGCTGCTCTGTTACTCAGAGGAAACTGTCCAGAGGCTGAGCTGCCTGGCACTCTCTAGCTCTTCTTGGTGACATCTTACATTGAAAATATCATAAATGAAGATGATATCATTTCTGTTCTCATAGGACTATATCACAGTGGGCAGAAGTTGAGAGAGAAGACATATCCAATACAATGGTAAGAGAAAGTACTAAGTGGGCAGTTACATGCTGAATGTATAAGTGTATTCCAATTTCTGATCCAGAGTCTGAAAACCCACTGAGCTAAAGAGAGCATGTATTCAGTCTATCAGAAACTAGTTGGGATGGGACCAGGAATGAGAGTTAGAAAATAATGTGTGATAAACAATAAGTGCTATAAGGAAATTTTAAGGTTTAAGAGTGAGTGATGAAGGCCACTGATTAGCTTGTGTGAAGCTTATCTTAAAACTAGGATTTGTAATTACAGGAGGGAACATTTCCGAATAAAGTATTGTCTACCAAATAAAGAGAGTGGTGTAAAGGAAAAAAAAAAAAAAAAAAAACTAGGATGGGTTTTCTACTGTTACTTTTGTTTATTATGATAATACTTTAATCTAGTTTACTTTTATTTTTCCTTTGTTCACTTCGACCAAGTGAGTTAGAAGGCTGGGCTCACTCAGGCTCAAGATTCCTAGGTATCAAAAAATGAACCAGTTCAGAGTTTCCATTACTACATTGTTAAGATTCACTGTCTTCAACTCCCTTTCTTAGAAGTTTTTTAAAACTTGAGTTCAAGCAACAGCTAGGGACAATGGATCAGATGGTTAAGAAAGGACTAATTTCCACATGGGTCTGTGCTACTAGAGAGAAGAAGCTGTGGGGGAGAACTGGAATCCCCAGTGTTGTCACAGTGAAACAAAAAGGGAATTCTTTCAGGGAAATGGAAACAAATCTCAGGATCACATGTCTATGGAGAATTTTAAAGCAGCAACTTTTGTAGAATTGTTTTTGGATACTAAATGAACAAGCTCTATGGTTAATAAGATCAATAGTATTTCTTCATAAGCACAACTCGTTTCTAAATAAAATGAGAGTACTTTGTTTATTCTATCAACCATTTTAAAGATAAATTTTAAGAATATTTTTCCCTTTTACAAGTAGTCCCAAAAGGAAGAAATTAAAGTAACTTGGCAACAAAGTAAATCTCTCTGGAAAGGGTTAAAACAGCTAACAACACTCAAGTGTTAAATCCTTCCAGAATTGACTATGCACAACACAAAATGAAGTGGTTCGTGTAAACTTCTGTCATAAGCATAAACATAATTTGCAAATAGAGCTTTGTTTAGACTGTAAAGCATTCAGGTCTTGGTCCTTAGGCATTACAACTTCATCTAATGGAGTCACAGATGAGTCATAGTCTCATTCATTTTACATTTTTTTATAATGTGAAAGGATTGTTTTTGGACTGTACTACCCATTAACCATCACAGGGCATTTCCCAGGCTTATGGTAATGAACACTAGGGATGTTCTGGACACAGAATCAAGATAGTTCTATCCAGTTGGTCTCTTTTTTTGTGCCTGACCTAGAGCCTGAACTCAGGACCTGAACACTGTCCCGGAGCTTTTTTGCTCAAGGCTAGTACTCTACCACTTGAGTCACAGCTCCACTTAAAGCTTTTATGGTGGTTAATTAATGATAAGAGTCTCACTAACTTATCCTGCCTGGGCTGGCTTCAAGCCATGATCTTCAAATCTCAGCTTCCTGAGTATCTAAGATTATGAGTGTGAGCTACCCCTCCCAGCTCCACTTAGTCTTTTATGAACACTTAAATCTCAGTGATACTCTTGCAAATTACAAGAGGTAAAGCATAAATCAAAGCCGTGAACCTTTTGCTTACTACTTGCCTATCACCTAAGAAAGGAGGAATCTTCATTAATTTAAAGGTATTATCACACAGGTGGCAGAAAGGAAGTAGTTTTCCCATGTGAGTCTCATATCCTGTGTCTTAGGCTCTGCCTTTGGAAACCTTCCTAGCTCCAGATTTGACACAAATGCAGGAGAGTGGTCAGACCTGAAGGTGGGAGGGTTTTCATGTGAAACAGAACCCTTATCTTTACCCGTATGACTGCTCTCCTGTCTACTGCAATCCCAGATGTACAGACTGGGCACCCTCTCTTGGTACATGCAATCCATGGCTGTGATGCCTTGCTGCGGACCTTGTTACCACTTCCCCAAACTGCCCTCATCTTCAGCCAGCTTCCAGCCAGCCACCCTACTTTATCAGCTTCTTTCTTTCCTTTCCTTTTTTATAGTGCTGGAAGTTTACAACCTAGAGGCATCTCTGGTCATGTGACAACACATTAGGTAGAAAGTAAGCTCAAACTCTGCAAGACTTTGGAGGCTCTTACTTTCTCCCTCATCTTACCTCTAGGATATACTGGCTATGGTGTCAATGTGTTTTCCCAAATGCAAGTTTGGAAACTTAACCCCCAACTTTAAGTACTAATGATATTTGGAGGTAGGCTCTTTGGGAGATAGGATTAGGTGAGGTCAGGGTCTGTATGGTGACGATGGCTTTATTAGAAGAGGAAGAGAGACATGAGCTCACACTATTCTGCCTCACCATGTGACTTCCTTTGTCATGTTATGATGCAGAATTAGGGCCTCATCAGATGCAGAGAGCAGATGTGGGCATGATGGACTTCCTAGCTTTCAGAACTATGACGAAGCCAAATAAACTCAATATGTTACAAACTAGCTGGCCTCAGGTATTTTGTCATAGCAATGAGAAACAGACCAAGACAATCCTCTCTGCTCTCATCCCATCTGACACAGTTAAACCCCCAATTTCCCTTTTCTGTGCCTCCCAGTAGTCTCCCTATTACTGCTCAGCTCAGGAATTACTTCTTGTGAAAGCGTTCACTAATTGTTCTTCTACCAGCGTGCTGTGTGGGCTCCACACCAGCCTGCACACGTCTGCACCACTGCCCTCACTGCATGGCTTTGCTGTTCGCACAGGAGCCTGCCTCCTTTACCCCATCTGAGCACACACTCTGTCCTACCACACTATGGACCATTCATTCCTCTTTGCTGCCCAGCTGTTCTGGAAGCTTCACCATATCTCTCATTCTCTCTTTAACTTCTAGGATGTGTGTTGTCATCTATTTCTACCAAATCCTGAGCTGTATTATATATTCTGCTTTACTTCAAGTTGTACTCTGTAATGGCTAGAATCCTTCTTCCAGTTGGAGTCCCAAATTTTGGTCAACAGAAACAGTTTCAGATACAAGTCTGAAGTTTAGTGGATATGCTTTAGGCAAGTTCCACAGGAGGGATTGTTGCCTCATCGCCACATTATTCCCTATGAGCCTGGATGAAGAAGGCCACTCCACTGCTTCCCTCCCTCATTTTTCAGCAACCTGGTTGCCTAGGATCCACTAGGAAAAGATCATTTGTTTTGCCTGTCAGTCATTTTTCACCTTTCAATTTCAAATTGCTTCTCTTGTATTAGCTCTGAGCCCTGTGCCTTGTCTTGGAGTTGTCGTAAAGCACTCTCTCCCTCTTAGAGCAAATATAAATTGTGAGCTCTTATTTAGGTCCAAAGGAAAACCCACGTTATTAAATAGGTTCTGGAGTCCATCGATCTCTTAGGCAAAGCTCATAGCTCTAAACCTCAGCATGAGAGGCTTTGGGGTCTGGATCCCAACCCGCTGCCTGTGGTTCTCTCTGCATGTCCCATTGCACCTTGGACAAACATTGAAATTAATAAATACCAGAAGGAACCAGTGAATCTGGGGAGGATATTTAATCCAATTCTAAAGGGTATTAATATTTCTGAGCTGTATAACTTGAGCCCTCCATTTGAAATTTTTGTGTAAGTACCTCTGATTACAGACTATAACCCTAACCACTCTGGACTGATGCCTTTTGATGTCAGGCTTCTAGTTTCAACATGTAGCATAGCTAATGTTTGTGCTTCATTCCCAGAGCAAAATGAAAATTTCCAGTTATGATAAAACTAGTCTTCTCTTTTACAGGTTTGTATAATTCAAAGGAGATCAGAATGTTATTTTTCTCTTACAGACTTGTATCAATGCAAGCATGACACCCCTTCATTATGTATATTAGTTCTAGCTTTAACCTCCCTCCCATTAGGGATTATCTTTTTATTCTAACTTTGTCAGCACTCTGAAAAAATGGCTTTTTTCATTAGCATTATGTTCTATTTGGCATTTTAGAAGTATTTTAAATAATGACTCCATAAAGTGTCACAATATTTGGAGTTCAGCCCTTTCATGATACCATTCAATATGAAAAGCATTTGAAAAAAAGCCCCAGGAAGACATTTTGAAAATAAATATCCAGGAGATATTTTTCCAATCACCTGTGATCTTGTTATGTCCTTAATTCTGCTCCACTTCACTGCCATGAGATCCCATATTCAGTCTCTTTTCCTCCAGTCCTACAAATACCTGCTTCTCAAGATTAAAATTCACTTTGTAAAGCTGGGTCCTGGTGACTCACACCTGTAATCCTAACTACTACTCAGGAGGCTGAGACCTGAGGACTGAAATTCAAAGCCAACCAGGAAATACAGCCAACCAGGAGACTCGAATCTACCATTATTTGCCAGCCTAAAGCCAGAACTGGAGGTATGGTTTAAGTGGTAGAGTGCCAGCCTTGAGTTCAACAGCCAAGCAAGAGCATGAAGCCTTGAGTTCAAGCCCCCGTATCAGTACCAAACACACAAACCCCTCACATGGTGATTTGCACTAATCTACACCCCTGTGAAAGGAGAAGGGAAAATACTGAGAATGACTTTCACAGCCACATTATGCTTAGGAGCTTACTCAGAATGTTCCAGAGCTTTCTCTTTACTGCTAGAAAAAGAACAAAAACTTATACAACATTGAGAATTTCTTGTCTTTTTTTCTTTTCAGAATTGTATCCAGAGAAGAAGACAACTTTATGAGCCATTTCACAACAGTAGAACTACCTCAGTCAGGTCAAAGAAAATAACAGTGTTTTCCCCATTGGAATCTATAACTTATTGCCCTTTTTCTATTTCTGAAGGCTGTGGCAACCTTGAATAATATCCTTATCCTTAGTAACATCCACAGATTAGTTCCTCATCATTGCCTCTGATATTTGATAACACTGAACTCTATAGAAATAGAAAACACAACGCTTGTCTTCTGTGTGGAATCATAAAAGTTAGGCTACTAGCTAACACATTATTAAACAGTTAAAGTCTCAATGAAGTTTTGATTTTTATTTGCTTATTATAAATGAGGTCTTATGTATTTTCCTAGGGAGAAACTTGCATATTTTAATACTGGATAATTGTTTTCTGCCTCACTTTCTTATACCTTATATATCCCTTATATATTAAGGGATAACACTTTTTGTGAGATAAGTTACTTTTGATTTTTAACTTTAAAAAATAGTTTATTTATACCGCATTTATTGTTATCATATGCTATACTTAAAGCTAAGTATAACCAAGTACAACCTTAATGATCCCAACAAGAAAAGGCAGACTTCTTAAAACTTCATGTTTGATGTCAACACCGGCATCTGTAAGGTCACTGGAAAAGGAGATGACCTGGAGAAGAGAGGACTGTGGGGTACAGGGTAGGCTGGAAGGAGAGAGTGGAGAAGAGGTTGGGAACAAGTTCCCTAGCTCTCAGCAGACAGTGAAAACTGTGGATAATTGTGTCTTCATCCTGTGAGCAGTGGTCACACTGGCCCAGTGCTTCATCAGAATGGAAGCAGTTTAATGTTTATTCACAGTGTGGTTTAGTTTAGGAAATTAAGGCACTGAAGCCAATGATAGTAGAGGCTTGGGAGTGAATATTGGAAAGTGACATGTAGTCCGTAGCCGGATTAAAGCACTATGTCTGAGTACCATTTTCATTGTTGACTAGTTGTGCTGCCCTGGGAAGTCACCTCTCATCACTCCATCTGACTTGCTTTATAGACAAAATGGAATCATACTCTTTGTCCTATCACTTGACAAGACTGCTCTCAGGAGGCAGTGTGACAAACTAGAAGGTCTATATAGACTTGTCAGGTGATAGGGAAGTATGCATTGACATGATGACATATGGCAATGGATCTAGAAACCTCCTTCCCCAGGGAAAGGAGCAGGAATTCACCCTGAACTGAGAGGCCTGGCTAAAGAGCAGGAAAACAAAGAGTCTAACATTTCCTACTTCCTGGGTCTTGGATGTGTCTCTTTCATGTATAGCAGGCACCAGTTAGTGATATCAGCTGTGTTTAGCTCAGACATACTGAAGAATGAGGAGGCAGTGGATTCAGACAATGTGTTGGGTCAACCTTCCTGCCTCAGCCTCCATTCTGAAGTTGGACATAATGTCCATTTGCAGCTGTCCTGAGCCCACATAGTGCTTTGCCTATAAGTGGCTTAAAGCTGAAATTCAAAGTCAGTTTGGCCTGGCCTCCTTTTTCCCCATAATTCTCTTAGCTCTTCCTATGGAAGATTAAGCCCACAGGTAAACGCCATCTTCTAAATAAGTATCTATCTCTAAATAAGATCAACAACCTTATTTTAGCCCTCAAAATTATTTTGGGAGATAGAACAAAGAGGGTCCCAGAAATAGAGGAAAGAGGTTAAGTAAATGTAGTCATTATATTCAATGAACTTTATGTAAAAATGAACTATGCAACTTGAGGGTAGGGACAGGACGGGAAAAATGGGAGAGAATGAAGGGAAGAATGACATTGACCAGGAAGCATTTTACTTATACCCTGATTTATGGAATTGTAATTCCTTTGCATAACTACTTAATAACCACAATTATAATAAAACAAATAACTGAAAGTTATGGATCTTGCCTGTAATCCTAGCTTTTCAGGTGGTGAAGATGAGGAGACTCACATATTTTTCCAGTCCAAAGCAAAAGTTCATGAGTCTCCATCTCAATCAGTAAGCCATGAGTGGTGGTATGTGCTTGTCATCTGAGTGATGTCAGAAACATGGGTAGGAGGATCCTGGACCAAGGTAGGCCCTGGGAAACAATGCAAAGACCAATGTAAAAAGGAATTAAAGCAAAAACATGCTCAGAGACATAGTTGACATGTAGAAGTAGTCACCTCCCTTGCAAGGTAGAGGCTTTGAGTTCAAATCCCAGTACTCCTCATACCCCCAAAACACTGGCTAATTTACATAATTCAATTATTGACCTTTTTTTTCTTTTTAGGAAATAAATTGAGTTTTCTGGAAAGGGCTTATTCTCTGTATCTCTCCTTGTCACCATGGTGGTAGCAATGGTAAACTGGGCCAATGCAGTCACTGACTAATAGGTTAAGTCCCATCAGGAGTCATGAAAGCCTCTGGGCAGACTGAGAAAGGAATAAACTGAACATCTGGGAAACACCTCTCTGTGTCTCTCTTATGTGAGTGCACATGTACACATGTGTATATACATACATGTAAGTATGTATATGTGTGTAATACTTCATGTTTTTTTCTTTTGGATTTGGGAAAAGTCTCTTCAAAGTCTCTCTACCCACAAAATTAAGCTCTCTATAATTTTTCCCTTGTGTGCAGCTTTGGTTAGCCCTGAATTCGCTGACTACACAGATACCCACAGTTACTGTCAGATATGGCCAGTTGCTAGTTTAAGTGAAGGTTGTATCTTTTCTAAATATGTGTTTTATGATCTGCTTCTAATCTGCACTATTTATTTTTGAACTTAGATATAAACAATTGCACTCTGCAGTGGAACACCTGGAACTTAACTGGTTTAAAAACTGAAGGGACCTGTCCTAAATAATTTCCTTCACTCAATCTACTGTCCCTCTTGGCTGGACTGAAGAGGGATGCTCTATCTCTACACTCAAGTGGCAGGATAAACTGCTAGGATCCATCTTGGCGATCTCAGGAGCCCACACAGAGGCAGCCAGGCACAGGAGAAAGTATTATAAAGTTTATTAAAGGGGCCATATCTCCCCTGGGAGAGGGCGCACAATATGGTGTCCGCCTGGGTGGTAGTGCTAGGGCTGTGCAGTTAGGTACTCTGCGCACAGGTAGGTCTGGGCAGAGTGGGAGCGGCCAGCTATTCTAGTGGGAACTCTAGGGCAGGAAGGAGTTTAGGTCTGGGTGGAGCTGAGGACCGGAAGTGGGAAGAATGCTAATAGTCCCTGCTTTGTGTAATAATAATAATAACAATAATAACAACAACAACAACTAGGGGTACCAGGCTTGGCGTATGATTAGAGATCATTTCTTCTGGAGCTACTTCCTGATGTAAAGGGCGAAGTTGTCAGGGGTTCCTGACTCAAATTGGCCGTGTACCGTCTAAGAAGTATTCGCTTGACAGTGTGGTTGGTATGGGTCCTCACTCTTCCCTTGAGAATAGTTATCTAAAATGCAAGGCACAATTAGTAAAAGGCATCCCAACTCAGCTCTCCATTGGAGCTGAATTGCTTTGTTGGTATTGTTTTTGTTCTTTCTTTCCTCTCTGGCATGTTTCCTAACAATGTTATGTGTATTTGGGGGCTCCAGGCCTTTGTTACAATGGGTGGCCTGCAGACTACTAGTGTTGTAATAAAGACTCCAATATTCCATCTTTCTAAATGTGGCCTATGGGATAATTCACCTTATAGCACTGGAAGTAGATACAGATAAAGCAAAGATGATGGATGGCCCGTGGTGACAGATAGTCCATGGCTTCAGAAACCAATGCTATTTGGATCTACTCTGGATTTGCCTTTCTTTGTTGTACATTAGGTTAGAGCCCTTTCTGATTTAGAAGGAAATGAGTGAGTTGGGCGCTGTAATCCTAGCTACTCAGCAAGCTAAAATCTGAGGATCATGAATGGAAGCCTGTCTGAGCAGGAAAGTCCATGAGACTCTTATCTCCTGATAACCACCAAAAAATCTGGAAGTGGAGCTGTAGCTCAAGTGGTAGAGCACTAGTCTTGAGCCAAAGAAGCTTAGAGGTAAAGCCCAGGCCCTGAGTTCAAGCTCCAGGAATAGAACAACAACAATAACAATAATAATAAAGGAAAATAAGAGTATCTAACATGAAAGTTGGAAAAAGCTATCTACTCCATTAGTTCTGTCAAATAAGAGACAACAAAACTCCAAAGGAAGTTGGCTCTAACTTAAGTACTTCTTTGTTTATATACCTACTATGCAAATTAAAGACTATAGTATCAATTCCAATTAAAATGGTAGGAACTTAAAATTAGCTCATAAAACAAGTATCTAAACAATTAAAGAAAATTATATGCATGTGACTGCTATTTTTAAATAGTGGAAACCCTTTCAAATCTCATTTCTAACTCTTAAGGCCTTAACCTCACAGAGCTGAATTTCTGCTGTTTTCCAGGTTTTAGATTACCTTCAAGTTCAAGGGCAATCTTCTTGAATTTCCCTATTTTATGCAGGATAAGTGGCTGAAGCTAGCAATCTGAGATACTTCTGTTCTACTCTCCAGTTTCAGGAGTCTCTCACTTCTAGTCTTGAGGAAACTTGTTCTGTACATGGGCAGCCCAATGTTCAGCCACAAACTTAACATGAAGACCTCTGGATTTCCTCCCTCTTCTCCTCTCCTCTTCAGGTCCAGCTTGACTGATCTCTGCCTCTTTACCTCAGGTTCTCCTTTCTCCACAGAAACTTCACCAATTGTTTAATTGAAAAAACTAAGTGAAATAATCACTTGATCACATTTCCTCTCTCAGAGACTGTTGTTCTATTTATGAGCCATGCCTGAGTCCTTTAAATTTGTTTTATAGTTCTTCTAGTTGGGGTGAATCCAGATGCAGGTTAAAATAATTTTCTCAGTGCATTAGGTCATCACAATCTATTGTCTGAGGACCTCTGGGAGCATCAGATATATTATAAAGGATCTCAGAGTTAATTATGATATATTTTAAATTTTGCTTTCTTATTTTCATATTCATCCCAACCATAAAAACTAATAGTGAGTTATTCCAGATGTCTAATATATAACCAAGTGCTATCACATGATTTTAGGTCATTGACCATAAGAAGACCCCCATTCACACTTATATTGGCATCAGAAAACTATTTTGTATGTGTTTGCCAATGAGTAAATCTCAGAAATAGACTTAGTATGTAGATAATGTGATTGGGTGGAGCCTTGTGTCTTTGCTGTATAAAAGTTAAATAATAGATTGACTAACGTTGAGAGAAATGAGGTTTCATGTGCTACATAGTGCTGTGATCTGAATGCTTTCCTTAAGTTCCCATGTTGGAGCCCTGACTTCCAAAGTAAGGAGGGACTTTGGGAAGGTGATTAGACCATGGGGGCTCTGCCCTATGTAAGAAGATGCCATCAATGAACCAGAACGGTAGCCCTCACCAGACACTAAGTGTGCTGGCACCTTCATCTTGAGTTTCCAATGTCCAGAACTGAGTAATAAGTTTCTGTTGTTGACTGGATGACATTCCGTGTTAATGTTTTAGAGCATCTTGGAAATGTTAGGATGCATGGTAATATAAAACTTGTCCAACTGAAACCAACCTACACCTTGATAGTTGGTATTTAGTGAAGTCATGATTTGTATTCAGAAAATGGCATTATCAATTGCATTAAATGCACATGAATGATTTTTAATTTTCTTGATATCTAATGTTGTTTTTATTTAATGAATAACTGCTTTCAGTTTTGAATAATAACAGAACTAGATGCCTGAGCAATTTTTATCTTAGGTTTTATATGTGTATATTTAAGCAACATTGTAATAACAATAATTTAAGGTAACACATAGAGGAGCCTACAAGGACTTTGGTTTTGTTGCTGTTTGACTAGGATTTATAGAGATGAATGTATGGCCCAAGTTAGAGAGGCTGCACTGTGTCATACCATGTGGTAGACTCAGTTTTGTATTCTCCAAAATACAAACCAGGTCTTGATAACTGCTGTTTACACCAGAATCTTCACATGAGATAAATATGAGAAGGCACATAGCTCTTCCAAATAAACAGTCTTCATGTAGCTCTGTAACCTATAGATCATCAGGGAAATAGCTGGGCCTTTGAGATCCAAAATGAATTATCTTAGAAGGCTGTGATGATATTTTAATCCTTCTGGAATATTTAACCCCTGGATTAACCTGTATCTGTATACTTAAAACAATACATAAGGTTTTGTTTTCCTATAGAACATTTTCTTATGTTTTTGATGCAAAATGACAGACATCAACTATCATTTTGTGTCAATGGGCAGTGTATAAAAACAGCAAAAGGAGATACTGAGGAGAGGAAAAGAGATTAAAATATATAAAAGTTCAAAGATTGAAAGAAATGAAAAATGAGAGATGATACAGATCAGAGAAGTTACAAAATATGAAGTGGAAAAAAATTAATAGCACAAAGCCAGGTGCCAATGACTCATGTTTATTATAATCATAGCTTCTCAGGAGACAGATCTGAGGATCCTGGTTTGAAGCAAGACCAAATAGGTCTGTTAAACTCTTATCTTCCATTAACTACCAAAAACACAGAAGTGGAGTCAAGTGGTACAGTACCGGCAGTTAGTAAAAAAAGCTAAGGGACAGTACCAAGGCCTGGAGTTTAAGTCCCAGGGATGGCATGCATACACAAACATACACATGCACACACAGAAAAGTTAATATCGTAGATCTGATATATTTTTTAAAGAAGGTTTTTATTGTGAAAATACTGTACAGAGAGGTTACAGTTACAAGAGTAACGTAATGAGTACATTACTTATCCAACATTATGGCCTCTTCTTTGTTTATCCCCTACCATCCTGTCCCTCCCACCTCCTCAACGACACCCCCTACCCACTTTTCCCCCCACTCCCCCACACCTTGCCTAAATTGTAAAGTTTGTTTTTGGACATACCATCTTGTACATCTCATTGTTGCAGTGGGTCAATCTGTATCCCTATTTAAACATTTTCTTTTTTCCCTTCCCCTCCACAAATTATACCCACGTTAAATACAGTGAAAACAGGGGTTATACCATGGGGGAGGGACATACAAAGCAACAAAAAAATCACATGGTAGCTTATAAATACGTTAAAAACAATAGCAAGGAAGAAAAAACCACTTGCCACCCTATCTTGGGGTTCATTTCACTTAATATCACCTTATCTGTGCTTTTCTGCTTGTCTCAGGCATATGCTAGTTATTGCAAATAAGGGAAATCATGAGGCCTATGTTTCTTTGGGCCTGGCTTACTTCACTTAATATAATTTTTTTCTAACTCTTTCCATTTCCTAACAGATGGGTCAATGTCATTCTTTCTGATGGAGGCATAGAATTCCACATTTTCTTGATCCATTCATCTACTGAGGGGCATCTGGGTTGGTTCCATATCTTAGCTATGGTAAATTATGCTGCAATAAACATAGTTGTGCTGGTAGTTTTAGTATGGTCTTGTTTGTGATCATTTGGGTAAATGCCAAAAGGTTGGATTGCTGGATCATAGGGGAGTTCTATGTGGAGTCTTTTGAGGAACCTCCATACTGCTTTCCAAAGTGGTTGAACAAGTTTACACTCCCACCAACACTGCAGTAGGGTTCCTTTCTGGGTACATCCCATCCAGCATCTGTTACTATTTGAGTTCTTGATTATAGCCCTTATAACTGAGGTGAGGTGGTATCTCAATGTTGTTTTGATTTGCATTTCTCTTATGGCTAGAGAGGTTGAGCATTTCTTCATGTGTCTATTGGCCATTTTTATTTCCTCTTCAGAGAAGTTTCTCTTTAAGTGTTTAGCTATTTTATTTATTGGGCAGATGTTTCTTTGAGGATTTGTAGTTGGGAGATTTAATTTTTTCAGTTCCAGGTATATTTTAGATATGAGACCCTTGTCCATTGTATGGCTAGTGAAGATCTTCTCTCAATCCGTGGGCTTTCTATTGATCTTGCTAGCTATGTCCCTTGCCATGCAGAAGCTCTGCAATTTCATGCAATCCCATTTGTCCAACTTTCTTTGATTTGTTGTGTTTCTGGTCTCTATTAAGAAAATTTTGGCCTGTGCCAAGGAGACCTAGAGTTTCTCCTATTCCATCCCGTAATGTTTTCAGGTGTCTTCTTTGATTCCAAGGTCTTTGATCCATTTGGAGTTGATTCTGGTGCAGGGTGATATATAAGGATCTAGCTTTAGTTTTCTAAAGGTGATTAACCAATTTTGCCAGCACCATTTACTGAAGAGGCTGTCTTTCTTCCATTGTATTTTTTTAGCTCCCTTATCGCAGATTAGGTGGCTATAGTTCTGTGGGTTCATTTCTGGATTTTCAATTCTATTCCATTGGTCCTGAGGTCTGTTCTTGTGCTATTTTTTGCTATTCAGGGTCTTTTTATTGTTCCATATGATTGCCTCTTGTATTTTCTTGAAGAATGAAGTTGGAATATTGATAGGTATTGCATTGAATTTGTAGATAGCCTTAGGAAGTATTGCCATTTTCATGATCTTGATCCTTCCCGTCCAGGAGCCTGGGAGTTTTTTCCACTTTCTAAGTTCTGTTTGATTTCCCTTTTCAGGCTTTTAAAGTTTTCATCAAAGAGGTCCTTCACTTCTTTGGTTAAGTTAACTCCTATGTACTTTATTTTTTGTGGGGCTATTACAAAATGAGTTGCTTTCCTAATTTCAGCCGCACTCTTCTCATTGTTGGCATACAGAAAAGCCATTAATTTTTGAAAGTTAATTTTATACCCTGCTACTTTGCCAAAGTTTCGAATCAGGTCAAGTTATTTGGGAGTGGAGTCTGTGGGATTCTTTAAATACAAGATCATGTCATCTGCAAAGAGGGAGAGTTTTACTTCATCTTTCCCTATTTGGATCCCCTTTATGTTTGTATCTTGTCTTATTGCTGTAGGTAGGCATTCTAGTACTAAATTGAAAAGAAGTGGAAAGAATGGACATTCTAGTCTCATTCCAGAGTTTAGAGGAAATGACTTTAGTTTTTCGCCATTAAGTATAATGCTGGCTGTAAGTTTGTCGTATACAGCCTTTATTGTATTGAGGAATGTTCCATGGATTCCTAGTTTTTCCTGAACCTTCATCATAAAGGGGTGTTGGATATTTTCAAATGCTTTTTCTGCATCTATTGAGATAACCATGTGGTTCTTATCCTTGCTCTTGATGTGATGAATTATATTAATTGATTTGCACATATTGAACCAGCTTTGCATCCCTGAGTTGAATCCTGTTTTTTCCTGGTATATGATTTTTTGGATAAATTGTTGAAGTCGATTGGCCAAAATTTTGTTGAGAAGTTTTGCATAGATGTTCATCAAAGATATGTATCTATAATTCTCTTTCTTTGATGAGTCACTGCTGGTTTTGCGATGAGGGTTATGATGGCTTCTTAGAGTTTGTTAGTGAACTTTCTCTTTCAATTTCAATGAAGAGTTGGAGGATTATTGGTGTGAGCACTGCTTTGAAGGCCTTGTAGAATTCTGCTGTAAATCAATCTGGTCCTTCTGGGCTTTTCTTAGATGGGAGGTCTCATTACTGTTTCTATTTCAATGTTTGATACAGGCCTGTTATGTTGGGTTAACCCATCTTGGTTTAGTTTTGACATGTCGATATTTGCTAGGAAATCGTCCATTTCTTCCAGGTTCTCAACCTTATGAGCATAAAGGTTTGAGAAATATTCCCTTATAATGTTCTGAATCTTGGTTGTTTCTGTGGTGATGTTTCCATTCTTGTCTTTGAGTTTGTTTATTTGGGTGTGTTCTCTTCTTTTTCTGATAAGATTTGCTAAGGGTCTGTCAATTTTGTTAATTTTGTTGAAGTACCAACTCTTTTTTGTTGCTGATTCTATGTTTTTTTTAAATTCTAATTCATTTAATTCTAATTTAATTTTAACTGTTTGTTTCCATATACTGGATTGAGGTTTAGCTTGCTGTTCTTCTTCAAGGAGGTTCAGATGTCTCATTAAATTGTTGGTTTCAGATCTCTCCAATTTTTGATGTAGGAACTCAGCGCTATAAAGTGGCCTCTGAGTACTGCCTTTGCTGTGTCTCAGAGGAGCTGGTAATTTGTGTGTTCACTTTTGTTGAATATCATGAACATTTCAATTTCCTTTTTAATCTCTTCCATGACCCACTGGTGATTCAATAGTGTGTTGTTCAGCCTCCATGTGTTACAGGACTTTCTTTGTTGGCTTTTGGTGTTGAGTTCTAATTTTATTCCCTTGTGGTCTGAGAGAATGCAGAAATAACTTCAATGTTTCTGAATTTGGACAAGTTTGCTTTGTGACCTAATAAGTGGTCTATTTTGGAAAACGTTCCATGTGCTGCTGAGAAAAACGTGTATTCTGATGCTGCTGGGTGAGATACTCAGTAGATGTCCGTTAAATTTAGTTGATCTATGCAGTTGTTTAGATATGTGGTTTCTCTGTTGAGTTTTTGCCGAGTTGATCTATCTAGTGGGGAGAAGGCTGTGTTAAAGTCTCCAACAATTAATGTCTTTGGATCTACGTGAGATTTGAGGGAAAGTAGTGTTTCTTGGATAATTTGGGTGCTCCGTTTTTTTGGTGAATAGATATTTAGAATTGTAGTATCTTTCTGAAGGAGAGATCCCTTAATTAGTATGCAGCAACTTCTTTATCTCTTCTCACTAATTTTATTTTGAAGTCTATTTTATCTTATTATCTTATTATTTAGGATTGCAATTCCTGCCTATTTATGGGGGCCGTTTGCTTGGTAGATTTTATTCCAGTCTTTCACTTTCAGAATTTGTTTTTATGGGCAAGGTGTGACTCCTGAAGGCAGCAGATAGAAGGATCTTGCTTTTTAATCCAACTAGATAGTCTATGTCGCTTGATTTTAGAGTTAAGTCCATTAATGTTGAGAATTAGGACTGAGAGGTATTTGGTAGTTCCTGCCAGTTTTCCACCATCTTGGGGGCTGCAACATCAGGGTTCTTCCTATGGTTCTTGGATTCTGTTTGGGTGCAGTTTCTTGGCCTTTATTGTAGTCTTGTTGGTTTTCTATGTGTAGGACATCTTTAAGTATCTTTTGTAGGGGTGTTTGGTGGAGATACATTGTTTCAGTTTTGCTTTGCTATTGAAGGTTTTTATTTGACCTTCAGTTATGAAGGAGAGTTTAGCTGGGTACAGTATTTCTGGTGGATAGTTGTTTATCTTTAGTGAGTGGCTTACATCATTTCAGGTTTTACTTGCTTTAATTGTCTCTTCTGAGAAATCTGAGGTTATTCTAATTGGTTTCCCTTTATATGTGATTGATCTTTTCTCCTTGACAGCTTTAAGGATCCTTTCCTTGGTCTGAATTGATCCTGTGCAGATTATAATGTGACAGTGGGATATCCTGTTCTGTTTTGGTCTATTTGGGGTTCTAAAAGCTTCTTGTATCTGAATAGGCCTATCATTTTGCATGCTTGGGAAGTTCTCTGCTAGGATCCTATGAAATAAATTTCCTAAACCATTAACTTCAGTTTCTAGGTGCTCCTCTATACCCATTATCCTCAGATTAGGCCTTCTGATGGTGTCTTCCAAGTGTTGCATAGATCTATCATATAATTTATGTTTCAGAGATATGTTCAACTCCTAATGAGGCTGCAGTTTTAGGCCCAAGCCCAGCTACCAGGAAAGGTTCCTCATCTCAGGACTAGCCACTTGCCACACATACTAAATAATAAGATGAAAATTCGTGCAAAGTAGACAAAGGAGGTTTATTACATGACCTGGGAGCTTCAGGAAAGGTAAGTTAAGTATTATAGCCCTTCTTCAAGTGCTGACAGGAGCCTGAAGTCCTAACAGAGAAATAACTTAAGACAGTGTACAAATGCATGTATAATGATTGAATAGTCCTAGTCAAACATGGCTTGGTGATCATTGTCTCAGGTTCAGGTTCCTAGAAGCTGTTATCACTATCTTCCCTTGACAGGAGCATCTAGTTCCGATACGTCACTGTTGCCCAGCAGAAGTTCTTCCCTGTGGAAGTCTTGCTGATCCTTTCCTTTAGGGCATATTCCTATAACCTACCTTGTAAATGTGTCATTGAGTAGTTCTGTTCTTGGATTCCAAGGTGGCTAACAGGTAAACAGCTGAGGACAGACACAGACAGGAAATGGAAGCAAGGAGAGCATGCTTTTGTTCTTCTTTTAGTGAAATTGTGGGCTCAAGTAAGGATCAAGTGCTTTTCAGCAATTTAAATACTTGTTACATTAAGAAGAACTGAGCTGTTCTTGTGGTTTATTGTGAGGTTCTTGGCCAGCACTGATAGCCAACCCCAAGCATTCAGAGATCATTGGTAACATAATTTGTGGAGGGGAAGGGAAAAAACAAATTGTTTAAATAAGGATACATTGCAACAATGATATGTACAAGACCTTATGTTGAAGAAAACTTTACAACTTTGGTGAGGGGGATGGTAAGGGGAAACAAAGGAGGAAGCAACAATGCTTGATAAGAAATGTACTTATTATCTTGCTCATATAATTGTAAACCTTCTCTATGGTTTTTTCACAATTAAAAAAATTTATTAAAAAAAAGTTCATCGGGAAAGTGAGAATTTCAAGATTGGATTTCTAATGCTAAGTCAGTTTTTAGCCATTATTTTCTAACCATATATACAAGAAATACAAATGACTCTTATTTTGTAACAGCATTTACAAGTTTTTTCTTTACTAACAAACCAAACTATCTAGTTCTTATATTTCACCAAATTTCTGTCTGTGGTCACCTAGTGGAAACCTGTTGATAAATGATCAGTTAAAGAAAGGATCATGAATAGATGGAAAGGAATATCTAAGGAAATACTTATTATGCTATATATTTAAGCAAAACAATACCACTTCTGGGTGCCAGGCGCTCATGCATGTAATATTTGCTACTCAGGAAGCTGAGATTTGAGGATCATGACTTGAAGCCAGCCCAGATAGGAAAGTCCATGAAACTCTTACCTCCAATTAGTCTCCAACCCCCCCCACACACATGCATGCATGCATGCATGCACACCACCTAGAGATTAATTTTGCTTGAGGCAAGTAGAGAAGGATCTACTAAGTTTTGTAGTATGAATAGAAGTTCCCTGTAAAGCTAAGAAGACATAATTTCAGAAGTGAAAAAAACCATATGAGAAATACAAGAGGCACAAAGCTTCATTGCTCTTCTAAACAATCTCCTGGAGTTAAAAATAAACACAATATGATGCAGAAAAGAATGAAGGCAGAAGCTGCTCAGAAAGCTTTCCAGTCTGGCCGAGGAGTTTAAACTTTTGCCTGGAGTGAGAATGAGCAGCTGTAGCAGTTTTGTGACAGGGTTTAAGGACTTCTTTCTGAGCTGACTGTGATATGAAGTTCTGCTTTCCAAGAAATGTAGTTTGAAGGAGGAATGGTGCAAGGATGTCTATAGCAAGGGAGACCAAATATGTATAGGCAGGGCTTTTCTTCATCTATAGGTTCTGCACCCCTGGTTCAAAAAAACATGGACAAAGTATTGCAAAGCATAGATCTCACCTGAATAGACTATTCATCACTTTTTCTTTAACAACTTAATGTAACAATTATTTGCCCAGTGACTACATTGTATGAGGGGCTACACATCATCTAGAGATTGTTGTTGTTTTCCAGTCCTTTTGCTTGAACTTAGGTGCTCTCTCTGAGCTTCTTTTGCTCAACGTTGGCATTCGACATCTTGAGTCACAGTTCCACTTTGGGATTTTTATTTATTTACTTTTTTTAGTTTATTGGAAATAAGAGTCTCATTGACTTTTCTGCCCAGGCTGGCTTCAAACCATGTTCCTCAGATTTCAACCTCTTCAGAAGCTAGGATTACAGGCATGAGCCACTGGTACCTGGCTTTCTAGGATTTGAAGATAGATATGGGTAGGTTAAATGCAAATACTACACCATTGTATATAAGTGACCTAAGCATCTGTGGCGTTTGGTATCTGAGGGGGACATTGAGGGATGACTTGATGAGAAGAATAGGGATAATATGGTCTCCAGGCTTCATAAGTGTTTGTTTTATTTGAATGTGGGAGAAACTGAACTTAGAGAAGGAATCAGAAAGGAAGTATTGGAAAACATTTCCATGGAGACAGTGAAATAGATGAGCTAATCTTCCTGACTCCATTACACAAAAAGTCTCTGAGGAGATATCAGGGAAATGCCCTGATCTGCACCACTATACCACACTGGAAAAGAAGATGGGCCTGGGACTGAGGTGAATGAGGATCTGGCATAGTCTGGAGAAGGACAGTCTGCCTCTCATAGTATCATTCTGCCTCATAGTCTAAGAAAAGAAAAGAAAGAAGTCTGGATTCTGCTGTGGCTTGTGATGTGAGATAAATTTCATATTATGTCTATACAATTAAGTGTTGGATCTACATTTCCCTCGGGGTGTCTGTTTCTAACTCTGTCTTTCTTGTGTAAATACCCTGAGCTAATGAAAAATGTTTTCCAGGTGATATTAGAGCGAATCTAACCTTAGCAACTTAGTGGGAAGTGGCATAAGATGAAAAATAGGATTTCTCAAAAATAGCTTGGTTCTACCAAGAAAGGAACATGCAAGAAAAGATGAGGGTTCCTGGAAACTCATATCCAGTGTATGACAGGAGCCATGACAACAGGAGGATGTGTTAGACTCTTGACAATAAACCCTCTGGCATCACTAAATAATTCTACTTGAAGTGATTGTGAAAGAAAAAAATAAATACTAAAACAAATAAGTGTAGTGCCATTTTAAAAGTAGAAGGACTTAACAAGACTGAAGGGAATGATAAGTGAAAATGTCCCCTCTGAAATTTAGAAAATGCTTCTGAAAGGAAGAGCTTCAGAAGGTGTAAGAATGTAAAAGGGTGTTGAAAACACTCTGTGCTAAAATGTAATGAAATTATTAATGGAAAATAAGCAAATTAGAATAGGCCTAAGCCAAATGAATGGATATTTGAAAGCATGCATGAATAACTTGTGAATTCAAAACACAATGGAAATTATGAGTCACAAAGAAGTATACAACAAAAGATATTATGCACAAAAAATCTTTTTAGATGAAGCAAAATGGCCTGAGGGTATTATCTTCCAAAAAATATGGAAAAAAGATTAGAAGTAAATGACTTTACATTTCAATTCAAGAAGTTAGAAATAAAACCTTACAAGCCTAAAGAAAGATGAAGGAAATAATAAAGAAACATCACAAGATAACTTTAGTTGCCCCTCTCACAAAATAGTATACCTAAAGCTGATTATTTTGTGGAACATAAATATAATAGGCATGCCTCTGGAAAGAAGATAGATGAGAACAACTAACATAAAATACATATACAAATAAGTTATGTATAAAGTACACATTATATGTCTATCAACCTATCTATCATCTGCCTATCTAAACTCACAAATATGTATAGACCTAAGAGTAGGGCTAGCACATGACAAAAGAGGTAGAGCATTTGCCTAGCAGGTGCAAGGCCTTAAACAAACATTGTTCCACAATATTGTGAAATATGTGACATTTAGGTAATCATCTAATCTCAATTAAAGAAAAAGAGAGAAGGGATGGGTTAAGAGAGATGGGTGACAATGTTGTCAGACACTTTGTACTCATAAGCTGTTTTGTAGAATGGGAACTTCTTTGTACAACGACTTAAAGATAATAATAAAAACACACACACACCTGAGTAAAACTTAAATAAAATATCAACCAACAGAATTTAATGACAGTACCAATAATTTTCTGAGAAAGTTGGTTCTGTTGCAAAAATGCTGGCTGATTTAACATTTAGAAAGCCTATTGAAGACCCTTTATCACTGAGGGAAGCCATCTTCTTCCCTCTATAAGAGCAGAGAATTCTGATAAGGAAACCTAAAACTTCTATGTTAATCTCACATTGGCTACTCATCTATGCTCCAGTCACTTCCAAAATTCTTAAGGCGATGTAGGAGAAAGCAATATATATATTGTGATATCTTTTGGGAGTCATTTGACAAAGGGAAAACATTTATTTCAGGACAATTTGTGGTGACTCCTGACAGGCCATCTTACTAGGGGGAGAGAGCTGAGGTGCTCCACGTTCAAGACGAATCTCCAGTGCAGCTTCCTGTCTTGGACTATTTTGAGAGATATAGGATCCTTTAGTCTTTTTAGGCATTGTGATATTGAAATAAAACCCAGTGTTGACATAAGTGGCATTTAGAACAATCCTGTGTCTCATGTGGCTGGCCAGGAGGAAAATTGCAGTCAATTGATAAGGAATGTCAACACAGGCTTCTTTACATGGTTATCTCAAAATAGGCTGCAATAGGCTCAAAAAAATTCAACTTCCACTGATGTTGAAACAACAATAACAACACCACACACACACACACACACACACACACACACACCCTCAGTACACTGCAGATATAACAGAACTTTCTTAACTTGATAAGGGGTACCTTTTAAAAATATATTGTGAGCTATAAGATAAGAAAAAAAACCTAAATGAATGTGCATCAGAATACAAGAATTAAAATTGCCTTTATTCACAAGACCATATGATTTTCTAAATGAGAAGTCCAAGAGAATTCTATACAAGTAAGAAGGGCTAAAAAATCTTGCTGTGTTTCAGGTTCATATGGAAATATCAACTATATTTGTTTTTGCCGTCAACCATGAATTAAAAATCTATGGTACATAGAACAAAAGCCCATAAGATTATAGCAATAATTCCTAACAAACACCTAACAAATACTTTAAGTCAGAGTTAGATGGGAAGTAATACTATATTCATAGACACTTTAATGTTATTAATCTACATAGTAAAATGCAATTTTAATGAAATAACACAAAACTATAAATCTTTCTGTCCCTTATGCTTCAATCTCACTCACCCATCTCTTACTTTCCTTCCTTCTTTGTTTCTTTTTTTAAAAAACTTTTTTTCTCTTTATCAAACTTGTTACACAGGCTTATGCTGGAATTAATGTAAGATCAGAGAAAATCAAGAAGAGGTAAAATCAGTTTGAAGAGGGAGTAGGCAGGTGGCTCAGTGGTAGAATGCTTTCCTAGTATGCCTGAGGCCCTGGGTTCAATTCTCAGCACCATATAAACAGAAAAAGCTAGAAGTGGCACTATGGCTTAAGTGGTAGGTACAGCTCTAGCCTTGAGCTGAAAAGCTGAGGGACAGCGCCCAGGCCCAGAGTTCAAGCCCGACGACTGATCTGGGAATAACCTCTAGATAGCAACATATGCTTTAAAACTTAATAATTAGAACAACATAGTACAGGAACTGTTTAAGTAAACAGAATGAGGCACACTAAAGGCCCAGAAAAAAAACCATATATATGCTGGAGGTAACATCAAAAGTCAGTGATCTTGAATGAACTGTTAACAAGTGAGCCATTGATGATGGATAATAAAGAACCACCAATTGACCTCTACTAATTCAATAAGCAAAGAAGTCATTACGTTGAGGCTATCTCTATATGATCTATTCTTGGTGTTTTTATATAGCAAATTACAATCCAATTTTGTACAGAAACAAATTAAAAACCTAACTTACAAATGTATTTTTAATAACAAATCGCTAAGTTTCATTCAATCTCAAATAGCTGAGTTTTACCAGTCCCAGGCAACCAATTTGTCATACCATGAGCAAATAAGACTAGAGAATTAGAGTAAGGGAAACATTGTCATTCAATCAATTGAACATGGAAATTACCAGGATGGCATAAAGTAGTACTTTAAAATTTGTTCAAAAGTCATCATCTTCCATAAAACAAACAACTATCAACCAAGAATACTGTACCCAGCTAAACTCTCCTTCATAACTGAAGGCCAAATAAAAACCTTCCATTGCAAAGAAAAATTGAAACAATACATCTCCACCAAACCAGCCCTACAAAAGATTCTTAAAGATGTCCTACACATAGAAAACCAACAAGACCACAATAAA
>NW_012267225.1:20189499-20225264 GCF_000151885.1 Dipodomys ordii
GGGGGGGGAGGGGAAAGGGGGAGGAGAACGATTGGGATTGGGGGGGAGGGGGGAGGCTGGGAAGGGATGTGAAGGGTAAACAAAAGGAGGAGGATGCAATGCTTGGTAAGAAATGTACGCATTATCCTGCCCATGTAATTGTAACCCCTCTGTACAGTATCTTCACAAATAAAAAAAAAAGTCATCATCTTATTTGACCCAAATAGTTCATTTTTCAAATTATGAACTAGTAATGAATAAAATAAAATGTAATTTTATTTTATTCAGTGCTGATCAAACAATAAAAATTTCCTACTCTATTGAACTTGAAGTTAATATGAACAGGAAATTGAGTAGATGATGATAATTGTGGTCATGGACTCTATGACATGGACATGGCTGAGAGACATCATTCATTGATTTTGTCCTTGCACAAACATTGTAGGATGCACTGATGTATCACCCAGTGATACAGTCCTATAGTACCCTGTGTTATATGCAGATCTTCTCTGATGAAACATATATGCAAATATTTACTGATGAAACATTGTAACACATGTGACACATGAGTGTACCTTATTTACCCTGAGACTGGAAAAACACCTCTTCATTAAGATGAGATGGATTGCTCAATTGCCAAATGATCTACCATTAAGTTTTTTTTTTTCTGAAGAAATATACTTCCTGTGAAAAAATTACTTTTATTCCTTTCTTGAGTATCTTATTCATGGTATGATTAAATAATTGCTCAAGTTTGGTTTCCTTCTGTGCCCTTCGAATATTGTTCTTAGCTAGCAAGACTTAAAATTAATTTTCTTTTCTTTAAAAAAATTATTTTCTTCTTCTTTTTCAAATGGTGGTGGTTACCAGGGCTTGAATACTGAAACTCAGAGCCTCAAATTCAAAGTTGCAAGTTCTAGCTCAGCTTGCATAAACAGCTGGTGCTCTGCTACATGAACCACATCTCTTGTCCAGCTCTTGGTTAGTTAATTGGAGTTGTAGTCTGGCAGATTTGAAATCACAACGTTTTCATGTCAGGCTCTTGAGTAACGAGGCTTAGAGGTTTGAGCCACCTGCACCTGACTTAATAATTTACTTTTATTTTATTGATTGTTTTTTAAAAAATATTTTGCTCCTACCAGGGTTTGAATCCAAGGACGTGTGCTTGGTTACACTACCACTTGAGCCAAGATTTAAAATTAATCCTAAATCATTCACTGTGGCACTATGAGCATATGCAGTGGCATGCTGGGTATTTAGAGGCTGAAATAATTGATAGGCCTTGTGGTTCTCATTGAAGATATGCTGCATGCTTCCCTCTACTAGCTATCATGTCTCATCTTATTTAGTTATGTATGTCCCAACAGTTGACAAGCAATGATGTGCTTCATGGAACTTTAAACAGAGCATGGATGCTTTTAAAAACACTGTATATCACCAACAGTGGCAGTGCTTAACATTCCTAAACATCTCTTACAGCTATGCAATTGAAACCACACAACAGAAACACAGGGTACCTAAATTTCCACCCTGGCTGCCTTCTACCAGCTCTGATCCTAGGGACCAACTCTTTCCAGCTTCCTGCACTGACTGTAAAAGATTTCTTCATCTGTGCAAGCTTCCTAAAGACATCAAATACAATAGGAGTATCTGAATTGTGACAGTGGTATAGTTTTCTTTTTAATGAAGAGAAATCAGTACAAGTTCAATACATGTAAAAATATTCACAAGAAACCCGAATGGGGAGCAAAAAGCATATTTTAAATAAGTAGTATACAAAAGCATCATTCATTCAGTATTTCAAATCTGCTTATTCATTCATTACAGGGAGCTGATTTCAGAGTTGGAGCAGTGACTCTGGCAGGTGGCACAGTTCATGTGACATCATAGAGTTATACAGAAGGTTCAGGGTTTTGAGATGACCATGCCCCTTGATGATATATTAAATGCAATCCTGCACCTTGTGATGATGATGTTTCAATCAACAATGCTTTGAACAGTGATGTATATATATCCATATATATATGCATATATATATATATATATATATATATATATATATATATATATGTGCAGATGTGGATCCACAAGTTTGTATTGCCAACTTTTTGTACAGACTGTCCTTGAACCACAATTTTCCTGATCTCTGGCTCTAAGTAACTAGGATTACAGGGATGAGCTATTGTGCCTAGCAGGACTTAGTCTGTTCTTAGCTTTTTGTTGCTTCCTGACCACTTTGAAGCTTATATCCTGATATTCTGGGCTGCTACAGGCCCAGAGCAACAGGGTCAAGTAACTGTGGATTGAAACCCCTAAAATCATGAGCCCAAACCGACCTGTCTGCAAGGTCTGCTCCTGGATAGTGAGCAGACTCCACTCTCCATGTAGCAAAGTTCCCGCCCAGTACCTGCATTACCTAGGCAACTGGCACACTTGGAAGACGTCACATCTCCATCTGCTGAGGCCACATCTGGATTCGATGTCACACCTTTCCCTGCCTCTAACCTAGATAAGGCCAAGCCTAGGGCCCAATGTCCCTCTTTCCCAGCCGTTTGGAGTGCCAACATGGCCTGGTGACAGCCAGAATGATGAATAAACCCACCCCTTACCTGAATACCACGTGCATGGTGTTGTTCTTACTTGGCTTCTTTTTTAAAAACCTAATACTGTCCTTGTAAATTGGCTTATCACAAGTATTTGCTACAATGAGAGAAAGCTGACTAACATTATTCTTAAGGAATACAAAGCAAAATGTAATCATGTCCTTTCTAAAATAATGAAATCAAACCAATTGTATTGATAGATGACTTATCTCTTTCTAACCTTAGTAACATTATTTTAAGCAATCCTATAATGTTCAGTATATACATATGAAAATAGAACTAGGAACATTAAAGAAATGGGTGGGGTTTGGAGAGATGGGGGAGAACAATGGAAACAGTGACATCAATGAAGATGCATCCTGTTCACAAACTTACCTTGGTACAATTACTTAAAAGATTTTTTTCTTAAAAAAGGAATCATAGCTTCCTCTCTTTGAGAAAGTAAAAGGAAAATGCTAGATTTGCCAGTAGATTTTATGTATTATTGTTTAGCTATTTACAATTAACCTCTGTCAAAGCGGTAGAGAGAGAAAGCTAATTTCTAAACAGCTGCATCACTTTCAGCAATCTTGTAAGTTAGGAGGTATGAGTTACAAGCTTAATTTCCTATTAATAGACTCCCAGATAATGGCCTTTCATACCAGAAAGTACCAGAGTTCAAAGAAGAGAATGACATACATCCCTCAGGTTCATTTGGGAATGACAAACCAGGAAGAGAAATATGGTGAAAATGGTTGCAATTGTCAAACCTCTTTTTATATTTTCCAGAATCTGGAATGTAAGTCTGCTTTCATTTTAAATCCTGAGATATTGAAGAAAACATAGCATCCATTTTTACTCATTTTTACTGCAGTTTAGAAGAGGTTTAGATTGCTGACACTAGAGTCCAATTTATTACCTCAAAATATGCTGTTGTGTGAAAACACTGGATCCTCATTGTTGCTGTTCACACAGCGAACTGTCCGGTCAGCTCTTTAGCTCAAGGCTAGCGCTCTACCACTTGAGCCACAGCACCACATCCGGTTTTTTCTTTTTTACTTATGTGGTGCTGAGGAATCAAACCCATGGCCTCATGCATGCAAGGCAAGCGCTCTACCACTAAGCCACCTTCCCAGCCCGACAAAGTTTATTGAAACATCATGCACTTACATAGGGCACAGGGGCATAGAAGGCAAGGCTGTAGGCAGGGGCCAACCACAGGACAGGAAGGTAAACAATTTGAAGGAAAACAACTTGGAGGTAAACAACTCTTGGGGATATGGAGGATTAGCAGCTTTTAATCCGTGACTGAAAAGTCATTCAGGGCAACAAAAGAGGAAGCAAGTTGCATGTGTGGGTATATTTAAAAAACACAAAAGGAATCTTGATGCTTAATTCTACACAATTAACTAGGAGGAGCACGAATGGCATGTCCCCAAAACAGCACCTCAGCCTGGCACTGGGCACAGGGCCTTTGCCCTGCACAGAGGAAGGGGCATCCTCCTTCCCCCCACAGAGGAATGCATGCCAACATGCACCCTCATGGCACACAGGAACTCAGATGGGGTCTTTAGAGTCAATGCCTCTGACACTCATGCCATGTGACATCAAGATACCTGTTTTTCCTCATCCCGACAATAAAGGTGAAGTACTCCCTTTTCAGATGCTCCCTCACAGACCACCAGAGACCACGATCAATGCAAACAGCAAAGAGTCGTTTATTGCAAGGTCGAGCCTGGTCCTCAGCACACTCGGTAACCGGTGACGCTAAGAGGTTCCCCAGCATAGAATCAGCAGTTTTTATAGTATTGAACAAACAACTTTAAGGAACTTTCATATAAAAATTACATGATTGGTTAACATTTAAAGCAAGCTAAGGTGGGCAAATATGATTGTTCGACCAGCTTGACCACAAACGGTTATGAGTCACACCTGGACCAACAGTATGCATGGCATGTTTCGCCCTGGGCTCTGAAGAACCTGTTGGTCAGAACATTATATGGTTTTAACTGAAACCCTTAGCTCATGGTCATTCAGGGGCAAAGTCAGTTGGGGGCTAACACCTGCCTTAAGCAAACACATCTATGGCTCCAAGAATTGTTTGTGCATGGCTTTCTGTCATAAATTCCTGGCATTGGGGCTAAAGTGGGTCATGAGTTAAGTCTCAGAACTGAGATGGGGTCTTAAGTAAAATGGACTTGCTTAGGTTTCTCAAAATCAAGACATAAATTATAGGTCCTTCTATAGAGCATAAATAAAATACTTGATTGTTTTACTGCATAGTATTTGGAGAGAAACTTTCTTTTTATTTTTTTAATTTTTGCTTTTTTCTGAAAAGTTTTGAAATCATGTTTATTTCATGCATTTTTTACTGTCATTATAAAGATGATGTCACCCCTTCCCTCTCTCCAAGTTTTTCCCTCCAGTCCCCACCCACAAGTAATCTAGTTCATTTTCATCATAGTGTCTAGTGACTACCATTGCTGCATTTGTTTCCAATTTATTCTTAAGCAAAAAATCCAACAATGATTTGGTCACAGTACAAGCAAGAGATACATAATGCCCCCTAGGCCTTAATTTCTTTTTTTAATTTTTAATAAGTTTTTTGTTATTGTGGAAATACCGTAGAGAGGGGTTACAATTACATGAGTAAGGTAATGAGTACATTTCTTATCCAGCATTGTTGCTTCCTCCTTTGTTTCCCCCTTACCATCTCTACCCCACCCCCACCAAAGTTGTAAGGTTTGTTTTTCGACATAATGTCTTGTACATCTCATTGTTGCAATGGGTTCACCTGTATCCCTATTTGAACAATTTGTTTTTTTCCTTCCCCTCCACAAATTATACCACATCAAATACAGAGAAAACAAGGGTTATACCATGGGAGATAGACATACAAAGCAACAAAAAAATCACCTTATAAATATATTAGAAAAAATAGCAAGAAAGAAAAACTATTTGAGTTCTTATCTTGGGGTTCATTTTGCCTAACATCAACTTATCTGAATGTTTCTGCTTGTCTCAGACATATACTAGTTTTTGCAAATAAGGGAAACCATGGGACCTATGTTTCTTTGGACCTAGATTACTTCACTTAATAGAATTTTTTCCAAGTCTTTCCATTTCCTAACAAATGAGGCAATGTTATTCTTTTTTTCTTTTTTGTTCCGGTCCTGGGGCTCGAACTCAGGGTCTGTGAGCTATCCTTTAATTTCTTTTGTTCAAGGTTAGTACCCTACCAATTGAGTTCCACTTCTAGTAATTTTATTTTTGTAATTTACTGGAGACAAGAGTCTCATGGATTTTTCTCTGCAGGCTGGCTTTGAGCCATGATCCTCAGCTCTTCATCTCATGAGCAGCTTGGATTATAACTGTGAGCTACTGGGCCCGGATCCCTGGGCCCTACATTTTAATTACACTCAGCAAATTTGGTGTATGAATTAATCTTTATTTGTTATTACATTATGCAAATTAATATGTACCCAGCTGGGCGTTAGTGACTCCTGCCTTTAATTCTAGCTATTTGAGAGGTTGAGAACAGGAGAATAGTGGTTCAAGGTCAGCCATAGCAGAAAAGTCTAGGAGACTCCATCTCAGCAGAAGAAATTGACATGGTTAGTCCCAGCTATGGGGAGAAGCCTAAACTAGGAGGACTGTAGTCCAACTGCATATTCTGGTAAGAAGTAAGATACTATTTCAAACATAAGCAGTGCAAAAAAAGACTGGCAATGTGGCTCAGCAATAGAATGCACGCTAGAGGCTTTGTGGATGAGACATATGAAGTTCTCTTTTTCTCTTCCCTAACTATTGAAGTGAGGAGATAGGGTCTGGATAGCACCATCTTGACCCCATGGTGGATGGTAGGGTCTGGCATCTTGTCTTCATGGTGGAGGAAGGTGAATCCCCTGCCTCCCAGGTGATGCAAGTACCTGAATCCCTTTATGCAAGGGTGGGAACTTGGATGAGAGGTTACTAAACCAGTCAGTCCAATGCCTGGGACAGATCTCCTGTGACCTTGCACCCTGACCTGACTCTATTTAGGCCCAGACCAGCTCAGGAACCATTACACCATGCCATGTGTTTCTGTGTTCATGTCTTTTCTCCCTTCTCCTATCTCTTCTCTGGTCACCATGGTGTTAACTTCAGCTCTCCATTGGAGCTGAATTGGTTCGTTGGTATTGTTTTTATTCGTTCTTTCATCTCTGACACTTTCCTAAGAGTATAAATGTACTTGCTGGTTGCTTGTCTTTGAGATAGGTATCGTCCATGCAGTCGGTGGTCTTTTAATAAAGACTCCAGATTCGATCTTGCAAGATGTGGCTTCTCTGTTTTCTCGCCGTATAAAACGATATCCTCTATTCATTCCTCTGCTTTAATTATGAGTGGCATATTGGTTATCAGTGAAAGAAGGTGCTTGGAGAAAGTCTTGATTCAACAAAAGAACTTTGAGACATTATCATGTTAATGCACATGTCCAGGAACATGGCAGCAGAAAACGTATGACAGAGATCAATAAGTATGCTTCCATTGTAACTCAAGCGCACCTTTCTAATTGTTCATTCATAGCAGAGCATTTCAGTCCATTTCTATCTCTGGGGAGTGTGCTTTCTTACCAATTAAGCAATAAACAGTAAGCCTGTTTGTATACTTTGGTTACCCTGGAGAGTGAGATAACTCATGTGTGCAAAATGCACTGCTATTAATCTGAGCCAAAACACTGAGATGAATAAACCCCTCCATTCTGGAATCTAGTTTTATATTTCCAATGCTCAGTCTGGCTCTGGCTTTAGTAATCTAGTCAGGCTTCATAGGGATCATAAATGGTAAGGGTATATCATAAACATTTTTCAAAGAATGTGATTAATTTCAAAACTTGTGCATTTATTTTTGCCAGCAAATTTCTTTTGACTCATCTAGTTCTTGGCAAAAATCATTTTCAAGATTTTGGCAGGTACTATCATTTCTTATCCATATGAGAGAGAGCTCTTTTTTTCTGGCCATCTATATTTTGAAAACCAAAGCCTTATTATTTATAGTCCAATTTAAAGGATCCTTCTCTCTCTTATAATTTTAATCAAATGGTAACAATAGCAGTAAATATTGATTACAATTTGGCTTTATGTAATCTGGTCTTTTTAATAAAGCTACACAAAATCTGTTTCTTATGTATTTTCATTTTTATAAATTAAGATTCTTTTGTATGCCTTCTTTCAAAATTGTCACAATACACACATTGGTGTTATAAAATCACTTTATATTTTTTACAATGCAAAGGCTTTAAAATCATACTTGTGATTTTTGTTGTTGTTGTTGGTCGTGGGTCTTGAAGTCTGGGTTTGGGTGCTATCCTGAGCTCTTCAGCTTAAGACAACTACTCTACCACTTGAGCCACAGAGCCACTTCTGGTTTTCTAGTAGTTAATCGGAGATAAGAGTCTCACAGATTTCCCTGCCAGGGGTGGCTTTGAACCTCAATCCTCAGATCTCAGCCTTCTGAGTAGATAGGATTACAGGCGTGAACCACCAGTGCCCACCAATACTTGTGATTTTTAGTTTTCCTATTTAAGTTGATTGATACAGCAATGAGCCAGTGCAGATGTTCAGAATGGAGTTTGGCTTAATGGAAGAAAAAGGGTAGTGTTCTCTCACCATGTGACAGTCTCCTGCAAGGTGGCCTAAGATCTGTGTAGTGACTCTGTGGTGTTATTGAATCCCCCAAACCTTTCTTTGGGTCTTGGTTCTACCACATTAGGATGAACAGCCTATTTTTTTCTGAGAAAAAGATGAGGACACCCCATCATCGCAACCAAGTAAGAAGAAGAGAAAGAGAAAATGGTGTAATGGAGGTTAGCTATTCTCTGCTATCAAGTAGCAACACTCCAGTAGCTTGTGATCATATCATTAGCTGGGATTCTATCCTGTGCCAGGGAAATTTTATTTGGTTATATTGCCACCCTAAGCAAAATCAGGAAACACCACAAGGAAAATTGGTAGATGGGCAGCTAGTTGTCTTTCAGACATCTGGAAACATGAAATAAATGTGGACAGTCAACAGGGCATTGGGTACATTTTCAGGCATCTTTTATCTCTTAGAATAAAGAGGAGCTAAGCAAATAGAGAGTCATAAATATAGTACAGCTATATAATTCATTCTTGTTGATAGGAAGTCAAGTGTCAAATGGGAAAATAATCCAACTCTCTCTAATTGTATGTCTTAGGCTGGACCTTCAGCACCTTCCTATGAGTAGAATGAGGTACACACCTTTGGGATATGCACGGGATGTCAAAGCAGCCTGTTAAAACACGTGACACTGCATGCCACAGGTTACTTACACTGAAATTACTGAGGATTTCATCAAGTTAAGCTGCCAGGGTTTCTTTCAGAGTTTATATTTCATTTGTTTTGATCCCCTTTATAACTTACTTGACATGTTCATTCCATTACAATAGTAAAGGTGTAATTTTGGGGAAAGTGTTTTAATATTTCAGTAAGTAAACATGTCCTTTTTGAAATTTATTATACCTAGATGACTGGTTCCTGGTGTGAATGTTATAGGGGAAGAGGAAATGTCTGTCTTCTCTTGCTGAGAATATCTTCAGTTTTACTGTTTGGATTGCAGTATTTCATTAATGCAGCTAGGAATAAAAGTGATAGTTTCTCCTACAAAAGCTGATATCCAGCAATAATTTGAATTTACTTAATTGTCCAGGACTATCAAAGTTTTCAAGACTCATTAACCAATAAATAATTTTTTGCATAATTCTTTTTTCCTATCAGCCTGCCTTTATTCACATGTTAGCTTAAATCTATTTTGTGAAATTCTATTCTGACAGACACATTTTCAGTATATAAACTTCACATTTTATAATATTGGTTTTCTACCTCCTAAGGGACATAAACTTATTTATAACCAAAGTGAAAATAATGGTTTTACATTGAGTTAAAAGTGTGTGAAATAAGTTGAGTGTGGTATCTCATTGGTAGAACAGTTGCCTAGTATGAGCAAAGCCTTGGGTTTGATGCCTAGCCCCACAAAACAAATAGACAAAGGAAACCAAAACAAACATATAGCACTTTTTCAGAACTATTTTAGGGCAAATGGAGAATTTGAACTGGCATGGAAGATGTCAAGTAAGCTTCCCACTCTCCACCTCTGTTTTCCTAACTCTCAGGCTTTTCTCATAATGTGGGATTAGGCTTTTCCTAAGTGTGTTTGTGGGCTGCAGGTCTTTGAAACAATTGGCTGCCTGCAGACAAATTGCACTCTAATAAAGCCTCCAAGATTTGATCTTTCAAAATGTGGCTTTTCGCAGCACCACTTCTAGTTTTCTAGTGGTTTATTGGAGATAAGAGTCTCAAGGACATTCCTGCTCGAGCTGGCTTTGAACCGCAATCCTAAAATCTCAGCCTCCTGGGTAGCTAGGATTACAGGCATGAGGCACTGGTGCCTGGCTGAATGGCCTCTCTTACCTCTAGGCTTTTTCAGCACTGGATAGAGAACTCGCTCTACCCAGCAAGAGGCACCAGGATTTTTGTGAGAAATTACTTAGACTCAGCCTCCTTTCTTCATTGCTAATGCTACTTCCCATTTCTTTGATGTCTAGCCTCCTGGGTTTTCCAGAATGCAATCATCTCTCAAAATACCTGCAAACTCCATTCCTTACAAATGTTTCTCCCCATGGCCTCTTGTATCTTTCTTTCTTTCTTCCTTCCTGTTAGGTTTTTAAAAAGAGGTAACCGAGTAAGAACTGCACCACGCACGTGGTATTCAGGTAAGGGGTTTATTCAGTAGACCTGCTGGGACCAGGCAAGGTTGGCACTCCACGCGGCTGGCAAAGGAAAAGAAAAAAGGGCGGTCTGGCCGCGGTTTATTCCTTATATAGGGTAGGGGGTGCGGAAGGGTGTGTCCAGGTAAAGGGAAGTGGGATCAGGTGGGAGAAAGGTGTGGCCACATCAGGTTAAGATGTGACCTCAGCAGATGCGGATGTGACCTCTTCCAGGTGTCCCAGTTGCCTAGGTAACGCAGGTACTGGGCGAGGTCTGTTCGCCGTCCAGGAATGGACCTTACACTTCCTTCCTTCCTTTTCTTTCTCTCTCTTTCTCTCTCCTTCCTTCCTTCCTTCCTTTCTGCTACAAGGTGTATTTTCATCTATCATGCAAGTAATTTTCTGTAACATCCCAGGGCAAACTGAGAATTTGGCAGTCCAATGAGGGGGAGTGGTGTCCCCTCAGAGACTCACAGGGCGATGGCATTGGCACAGAGCGCCCAGGGTTCACAGTGCAGGCTGGTGGCTTGTGTCCATTTTTCAGTTGGCTCTTTCTTCACATCAAGAGGTGTCTCCGAGATGGGGTTGGTGGTGAGGGGAAAGGGATGGCAGACCCTATAGGTTCTTAGGAAATTTCATTCTGCTTTTCTTGTTCAACGGTCTCTTTGGTCAGCAAGGTGTTCTTCTCCTGCATCTCGGTTTTCTTCAGCTTGGCCTTATCGAAGCTGGTGGTTTCTCCCATGTCAGGCTTGTCTGCCATTTTCTTAGAACAGTTCTCAGCAACACTCTGAGCACGAGGTCTGGTGCTCCCACTGGCATTGCAGCTGGAAGAGACCTCCATTTCCTCCTTTCTTGAACTCCACAAATACAACTTCTTTACCATACATTTGGATTTTCAATGCTTGTTATAATTGTAAGGTCTGCCCTGGGCTATGCAGGCCCAGTGCAACTTCTTGGCTAAGTTTCTACCCAGCATCTGTGTTACTTAGGTAACTGGCACACCTGGAAGCAGTTACTGCCCCCTTCTGTGAGGTCACATCCTGAGCCACCTCTGGTCACATGCCTCCCATCTGACCATAGGAGGGTCCCAGGCCCTGAGGTCACATCTGGATCCAGTGTGGCCACACCTTTCCCCCACCTGACCACACCTCTTCCTGTCCCTGGCCTTGGGACAGTGCCTCTCCACCATGCACGGCAGAGGTAGCAGTTCGGTAAATAAACTTCTTATCCTGCCTGAATAGCACATGGTGTTCTCTTCATTGAAACCTACCTATTTAATATACCTTACAATAATGTGCTGTGTACCCAGCGACTAAATGATGCAACACAATGGGAAGAAGTAGAAAACCCTTTTCATATAAGGAAATTGCTCTGTATTGCCTATAATAAATGGCATTTGCCATGTTCATGGTTATTTCAAATTCAAGAACTCAGCAGGTATCCTCTGTGATAAATGAAGGGAAGAAGGGCCAAGTGACAGCTACATTCTCTATGCCAATCAGGGGTCACCATGGCCACAAGACTATGTTAGAATGTGAGGCACAGGAAGATAAAGACTTGAAAAATGACTTACATTTGATAGTGAAGTAAGGAAATCAGGTCTGGCCTGCACCATGTTGGCCCCATGGTAGATGGTACAGTCTGGCATCTTGTCTTCATGCTGGAGGAAGGAAACACCCCCACCCATCAACTGCCTCCCAAGTGATGGGCTTGCAGGGAACCCTGAAGGCAGGGGCCGGCACTTGGCTGTTAAGATCTGTCAGTCCAGTACCTGGGACTAGGAATTTCCTGTGGACCCCCACCCACCCCCTGGCTGAGACCCTATTTAGGCCCAGCCCAGCACAACCCAGCCATCTTATGCAATGCTACCTGTGACTCTGTGATCATGTCCTGTCTTCTGTCTCCTGGCTCATCTATGGTCATCATGGTGTCCCAATTCAGCACTCCATGCAAGCTGAATTTCTTTGTAAGTATTGTTTTTGCTCTTTCTTTGCCTCTAGCCTATTTCCTAGCCATGTTAAGTGTATTTGGGGGCTGCAGGCCTTTGTAACAACTGGTTGCCTGCAGACTGCAGACTCCTATATTTTATCTTCCAAAATATGGTTTCTGGAATAATTGCACCTTACAACAATAGGTTTATCATGTGTGTGTGTGTGTGTGTGTGTGTGTGTGTGTGTGTGTGTGTGGTGTGTGTGTGTGTGTGTGTGTGTGTGTGTGTGTGTGTGTGTGTGTGTGGTGCCCCTGGGTCTTGAGCTCAGGGAGCTCTAGGAGCTATCTCTGAGCTTTTGTTTCCTCAAGACTAGTGCCCTACCCCTTGGGCCATAGATCCACTTCTGGTTTTTTGGTAGTTAATTGGAGATAAGCATTTCATGGACTTTCCTGCTGTGGTTGTGTTCCTCAAATCTCAGCCTCTTGAGTAGCTAGGATTACATGCCTGAACCACCAGTGCCAAGTGGAAGTTTATGCTTAAAATTATTAATTTAAATCATGAATTATTTAGGGAATTTGAAAGAGCTTACAGAAAGAGAACAAAAAAGTGTGGTGTGAGATGTTTCTACAAGGTTGTCATTTGCCATAACCCACACAGATGAAAAGCAATATCATTGAAAGATATGGAAGGAAATCTGTGGTCAGGAAAGTTTGGAATTACTTCTCAGACATTTGGGTTTATAGAAAACCAGAATTGTCTAAGCAAAGATATTTTGCAACTTGCTGCCAAATTCCAAATGCCAGAGAATATTGGCAGACTCCTCGATAATTCCGTCTAGCTTCTGGAAGTCATGTTCCAGAGCCTGAGCTTTGTGATGCTACATGCAAGAATGTTGAAAGGAAGCAAAACTGCTCAGATACCATCCTTCCTTAGAAAAATGGCAAACCCCCCCAACTCTTTGAATTTTACTATAGGAAGATTCTTTTGCATAAGGCCTTTTGTTTTTAACCTTGCTGTAGACTTGCAGGTTGAGAGGATATGTTGCTAAACTCTAAAATCTCTTTTTCTGTCATCTAGCCTAAATAGAGTTAATTACTAGAGAGGAATTAAGTTATCCAAGATATTATTCATTGGGACAGATGAATATATCTAGCATATTATTAACAGATCAAAAGCCCTTGAGGACTATTACACATCCTACTTTTTCTGATTTTTTTTATTGACAATTGAATGAAAGTCCTTTTCCCAATGTAATAAACATTTTCACATAATTGAAACATGCTTTCATTGGTTAAGGGTTAAAATTATAAGCAATGCAGGAAATTATAATTTTATTATGAAATTAAATCAGTTAATTAGCTGGTTAATGTAAGATAACAAAATCCTTCAAAATGATCCAGTAATGTTCAAGTTAATTTGGAAATGTCATGTGCTCTATGAAAAAGCAGCAACAACAACAAACCACCTTTTTCTCTGGCCATTTCTGCAATGGTTGAACCTTTATTCCAATAGCAGTGTTTATAGAAAGCCACTGGAAACAAGATTCTTTGGGGTTAATTCTGCATTAAGGAATCCAGACTTCTCTGAGAATATCTAATTCCATTCTAGGAATGGGAAAGAGCCCCAAAGATCCTGCAAAGGTGCTTTAATCAGCATTTAGCAGTTGTGGGTAGAAAGGAGGGGAGAGCCAGCTGAAAGCTGCCACTGCTCCCAATTGTGCACACTTGAGCATCAGTAAGAAAACATTATCATTAACTTTAGCAGGTTGGATCTGTATCTATTTAAAGCTATTGATGCATGATAATATTCAAAGTGAAATAAAGCATATAAGAGCTAGTTTTAATACAATTGAAGGAACCATAATAAGATATTAATTTTTAAGTAAAACAATACAGATGGCAAGACAGGAAATTTTGAGTGGACTATTTTAATAGCTCTCAGGAAGGATTGTTCCCCAAAATGAAAAGGACAAGTCATCTCTGGAGTCTGCAACATAACACAATGAAAGGAATCCCACAGTGAGAGATTGACTGGGAAATCAGTCTCTTGTCATAAGAAAATGTACAGAACAACCATTGTGTAGGACCAGGTGTGTGGTTCAACTGGTAGAGCACCAGCCTTGAGCAAAAAGAACCTAAGCAAGAACTAAAGCCACTGAGTCCAAATTCCGATACTGGAATAATCACGGAGTAGGTATTCTCATCTCCTGGGAGATGATAAAATCCTAAGTTTATTTTTTCTGCTCCTGGGGCTTGAACTCAGGGCTGAGTATCCTCCCTTACTTTTATCTTTTGTACTCAAGCATGGCACTCAACTACTTGAGCCAGAACTTCAGTTTGACCTGTTTTTGGGTTGGTTGGTTGGTTAATCAAAAATAAGAATCTCATGAAGGCTGGTTTTCAACCGCGATCCCCAGATCTCAGCCACCCAAGTAGCAAGGATTACAGGTGTGAGCCATGGGTGCCAGCTAAAATCCCAGATTTAAAATAAGTAATTCCAGTAATTATAAAAAATGCTAATGGGCCACACATGTTATAATACTGTTGATAGATCAGTTTAATATAAAATATTGATTGGATGGAACAAAAGATAATGAAATTTGAAAGCATATCATTTTGCAGAAAGGCTGTATTTTGAAAAACTTCTGTGATCTTTGGAGGCTTTCAAATTTCCATAAAGATGTTGAAAGGCAAAATCTTTAGGCCATTGAAGTTTTGTAGAATTTACTTCCACAAAGGAAAACAAAAATAGCTTATAAATTAGGCAGCTCCCAAAACAAGAGCAGGTGGAGAGAACTCTTTGGAACAATATGATCTGACAGTGTATATAGACATCAGAGTGAAGGAAAAACAACTTAAATGTTTACAGCTTAATTTGATAAGAGTCTCCTGTAATTAACACTCAGCTAGTTAGATTTAACATGATATCAGTCTGCTCTGTTAAGCCTGGTGCAAGAACCTCATCCAAGTCAACAGACTCCTAGGAAATTTCTTCTCAGATTCTCATGTGGATGTGGTTCTCAGTCATCATAGTTAGCCTGAATTTCCAGTCTCATATGTCCATCAAAGATTACAGTATCCTCATGATCCAGTAAAGTTTTTAATTATGCCAGCCAGAGAGAGGCCATTTCCATTTAGCCCACGGCTGCTTGTTGAAGAGACTATGGTATACCAGGAAGTTGGCTATTGTGACTATCAGGAGATTAACTAATAACAAGATCTTGGAGTGGGCTCCCCAGTCAGGTCTCTAAGGAATCAAATCAACCAAATTCAAATGAGCAAAGAATGAGCCAGATAAGGAGTCTATCCATTCTAAACAAATAACCTGTTCATTAATTTTCTTATGAGGCTCTACAATACCCAATGCATTTATCAAGGAGTGTTAGCAACTGCACAGATTCCTGCCTGTTCAACTACTAGGTAATCTAGCATTCCATCACCAGGCTGTTAAATTAGGGAGTGAGAACAAGTGCATCCAAACATCTGTTTACAGGCTGATCCTTCCAAGAGAGAGAGGAAGGCAGGAGCAAGAAAAATATCTACAGAAACAGCCTTGTTCTGATATCATAGAAAAGCTGCTCATATCTAAAGCCAAGAAGGGATCCTTTAGGTTGTCAGCACAGCCTGCAAGATTAGAGGCCCTGCAGCTTTACTGCAGTTGAAGTTGCAATCCTCCTTTCACTGGGGTCAAGAGCATATTTTATTTCTAGAAGCCACAGTCTTTAGACTCTTCATTGATGAATCCCAGTTTCTTTGATCTGGAAGAACATGCCTTGGTATAATACATCAAAGTCCTATAGTATTTATTTGTGACTGAATTTAGGAGAATAGGTGATACTAAGATTTCTTCTTAGTGACATAGGTCACTAAAAATTATGACTATTTCATCCATTAAAAGCAAGCTAGGTGCTAGTTGCTCATGCCTGTAATTCTAGTTATTCAAGATCTGAGACTTTGAGAGCGGAAGCTCAAAGCCAGCCAGGCAGAAGTCTTTAAGATGCTGTTTCCAATTAACCAGGAAAATACTGGACTGGAGGTGTGGCTAAAGTGGTAAATTTCCAGCTATGAGCGCAATAGCTAAGCTAGTGTAAGGCCCTGAGTTCAAGTCCCAGTGTCAGCAGAAATAAAAAAGAAAAGAAAGCAAAAAGAAAGGAAAGAAAGAAAGAAGGAAGGAGGGAAGGAAGGAAAGAGCAAAGAAGCAAAGATGCAAAGAAAAGAAGTAGTCATAGTACCCTTGGTAGAGGTGTGGCTCAAGTATTAGTTAATCAGCCATGAGCAAAAAAGTTAAGTGAGAGTATGAGGCTCTGAGTTCAAGCTGTAATACTAGCACAAATATCAAAGATGTGTGTATGTGTGTATACATACACATACATATGTATGCGCATTTGTTTATGAGTATATCTCTTCCATATCCTACAGTTTGTATATCAAAACATCTTACCTTCTTTGTACAAGAAATGGGTATGATTCAAATTTCTAGGTTTTCCTTAAAACTAGAATATATTAGAATTTTTTTTAACAAATTTCAAGTAGCAGCCTAGGAAACAAGCAATTTTGAACTATTTTATATAAATATTTTATGGCTGAGTACCATTTCATGTTTTTTTAGGAGCATGTTTCTTAATAAGGAAATTTTTCATACACTTTCACATACACCTAGCTTTTCTATATCGCACAAAAACAAAATTTACCACTAGCATAAATGTATTCAGTGATCAAATATTGAATTGCAAGGCCAGCACTATGTTTGGGGTTAAATAACTCAGGGAGTAGTGAAGGAACTATGCTGCGATTGTTCAAAGCACTTAACACAATTACTAATATCATGTGTTTTCATGCTTATTCTATGTATATGTGTGCAACTGGGTCTTCTATGATGTGTGGTGATGGAAGGAAATAATCTTACTTTGCTTGCTGTCAGGTTTTTAAAAAGAGGTAGCCGAGTAAGAACAGCACCAGCACGCACGTGGTATTCAGGTAAGGAGTAGGTTTATTCAGTAGACCTGCTGGGACCAGGCAAGGTTGGCACTCCAAGTGGCTGGCAAAAGAGAGGAAAGAGAGAAAAGGGCTAGAAAAGAGCAGAGAGAGGGGTAAGAACAGTAGCACTCACGTGGTATTCAGGTAAGGGGTAGGTTTATTCAGTAGACCTGCTGGGACCAGGCAAGGTTTTCACTCCACATGGCTGGGAAAGAGAGGAAAGAGGAAAGAAAGGAAAGAGAGAGAAAAGAGCTAGAAAAGGGAGAGAGCAGAGAGCTAGAAACGAACAGAGAGCGCCTGGGCCTGCACTAGGCCTTATGTAGGGTATGGGCAGGGAAAGGTGTGGCCACATCAAATTCAGCTGTGACCTCAGCGGATGCAGATGTGACCTCTTCCAGGTGTCCCAGTTGCCTAGGTAACACAGGTACTGGGTGGAGACTTTGCTGCGAGGAGGGTGGAGTCTGCTTGCCATCCAGGGGCGGACCTTACACTTGCCATTCTGTCCTTTCCCCTAATAGAATGTGTTACATATAGATGTAAGATACTTGCTATATGAATGCATTTAATTATGCAGTGTTTTCCAACTAGTTGAAACACAGTACACATTTCTCAATGAAAGCAGTAAGCAGCTATTTTTTCATAATTGGTCCTAGTGGCCCACCCCTTCATTAGAGCTAATTAGGGAGATACTCCTGAGTGAGTCACTGGCTGAATACTGTCTTTAGCGGATCATGCCCCTCCAAGGCACAGCATGTTCAGAATGAATAAGGAGCAAATAAACAAGGTTTATTCATATTTTAACTAAGATATGTATTCAAATGTTTTTTTTCTTTCATGCGATTGTTTCTAACACATTTATAAGATTATTTCTTTGTTGCTTTGTATGTCCCTCCCCCACAGTAGAACCCCTGCTTTCACTGTCTGTATAATTTGTGGAGGGGAAGGGGAAAAACAAATCATTTAAATAGGGATACAGGTGGACCCATTGCAACAATGAGAAGTACAAGTCATTATGTCGAAAACGAACTTTACAACTTTGGTGGGGGGAGCGGGGAAGATTGGAGGGGATGGGGAGGGAGGATAGGAAGGGATGGGAAGGGGAAACAAAGGAGGAGGCTACAATGCTTGATAAGAAATGTACTCATTATCTTGTCCATGTAATTGTAACCCCTCTGTACAGTATTTTCACAATAAATAAATAAATGACTTAGACATTCACATTTATCTAATACTCGATTTTATTGGATGAGTGGTATCGAATCCAATATATTTCTTGTTACTGGGAAGAAAATTCTGAATATATGGCAAGTTCATTCATAAACTTCTCTTACATTTACATTAGCCTAATCAGCTTGATTTTAGTAATTAAGCCTGAATTGCTTACTAGGCTCGGCTAGCCATTGAAGCAGTTCAGGAAATACCACCCCCAAATACCTTAGTATACGGAGCGATTTAAGGTGAATACATATACTTGAAAAACAGCAAAATGCAAGGATTTCTGTTTCCCTCCATTTACTTCATTAAAGGATCTTCCTCACATATTGTCAGACCTCTGATACATCACTACAGAGGGTATTTCTTTATACTTTCACAGCCATGATACAAACCACAATCTATTCTAAGATTCTACTCATCTTTTTCCAAAACTAGCCACTCCATTTTGTTCACTCTTTGATCATTCATGATCATTAATCATTGTTTAATTCACCAAGAGCAAAGATTGGTTAGCACTTTTCTTTGTTAACCTGCCTGCTTCTTGCCCTAAACAATTGTTAACTAGGTTGATCATTTTAATCAATGTTAGGCCTAAATATAATTATCTACCAAGAGGAAGAAGAGCATATTCAGGAAACTTATTTAACACTTAGGAGTCAAAGGTGAGGCTTTTGTTGTGCAGACTTAACTCTTCAGCCCAATCTATTGTAGAAGTCTTTCATGCTTAAGTCCTTTCTTTTGGGAGGGTAGAGGAGAGAAAGAGAGGGGAGAGTGAAGGGAAGAGAGAGGAAAGGAGTGAGAGAGAGGTTTCTTTCACTACTTTGTTCTAAATTAACTCAGTTTAGGGAGAAGGAATTAGGGCAACAAAGCCTCTTCCATGCTAAGTAGGATAGCTCAGAGTTAAACATTTTAAGCAAGGCCTAAAGGAGGCCAAAGAAACAGATCCAACTGATGTAAGCAAAACACTTTCCCTCTCTTACTTAGTCTTTTAAAAGTATCTGTCTTCAAATGCAAAAGTATATCTATTTCCACCCAGTTTTCAATCCCTGATCTTCTAATGAACTCCTCAGTGTGGTCACTATAAATTATTTTAGGGAAGTTTAACCATTTCTCAAAAAAAAAAAAAAAAAGATAACAGTGCTGAGACTTTGCATACTTAAAGCTGACTGGAGTTTCAAATGGAAGAGTTCTAGACCCTGGGTCAAGTTTGGTTTTAACTGACTGAAGGTCATTCACAACCCCCAACAGATTATCTGCTCCTTTCATAACAAAAAGACCCTTGGTGGGGACCTGCAAGCTCATGTTCTGTTACACAGCACCAACTAGCCCTATCTAACAAACGCTGCTCCTTTGAGAGTTGTCCCATTTTAGTTACCTCTGAAAGCACCATCCCAGAAAATCACACAGGCACACAATCACAGCAAAACGAGTTTATTGTCAGAAGGGGATGACAAGGCCATCTCCCTCATGGAGAAGGAGAAATGGTGCCTGTCCTTTGTTTTTTTTTTGGGGGGGGTTACAACCTAGAGAAGCTAAGGGCAGAATTCATGCAGGACGTGGGAGCAGAAGATTTTATTATGGTGGGCTAAGATTTATGGCAGCTGCCTGACTAGTAGATAGGGGGCCTGCTGTTACTATTTATGGCTGTGACTGACCAAGGTAATAGAGAGGGAGCTGGTTATCAGCCACCTGATTCAAAAGGGCGACTTGTCAGCAAATCTGGGGAAAGAAGCAAGTCAGGCTAACAACCTCCTTTCTGCTGCCCACCATTCTAAATTCTAAGAACTGCTCCTGTCACCCAGATGAGGGTTTGTAAGGTTACCCCTTTCGAAGTAGAGTCTCTACAAGGGTTCTTGATTTGATCTCAGAATAAGAATTTCCGGAAAAGTCACAAGGGCAAGAAAACATGACAAAACTTTATTGAATAAGCAAACAAGCAGACAAACAGGCAAGCAGGCAAGCAGAAAAGCAAAGGCACATTAACAAAGTGTGGGTACTTAGGAGAGACTGATCTCTTTGGTATCAGGGGTTTTTATATGTCAAAGGCAGGGTCTAATTTATTTAAATTTCTGTGAAGATAGGTATTTATCTTTGTTTAATTACTCTTGGTGTTCCACTTTTATTAATTGGGCTCAGGGTCTCTAAGACTGACCTATACTTTCAAATTGACCACTATGTTTGGGAAAGACTTTTTTCTGCCATATATTTTAAAACTGGTGTTTTGTCCTTGACATAAAGAATGCATACTGCCACAAACATTCATCCTTTGCAATAAATGCTGTGTGCTATGAGGAGCCATTTTTCCAAGTATTTGCTACTCTGTGGTACATGTCTTCTTTTAAAAAATGACAGCCTTTTTCAGTTTTTAGAGCATAGTAATTGTTTGAGACAAGCAAAGTCAGGTGAAAAAAGCTTTTTTTTTTCTGTTTTTTTCCCCTTGTGCTAACATTGCAGTTTATGAAAGAATTCAAGAGTTAAAATAAAGAAGATGCTGCTACTATGTTTATAAGTCCACTGTTTACAAATTCCTGACTATCATTCACCATGTCTTATTTATCCTATTCTATCTTGCTTCATTTTCTCCTAAAACAACTTTGGTTCCTTAATCTTAAGGGAAGTTGCTGAGTGAAGATCAGTTTTCTGTATTTAAGTTGAAGTTTTGAATTTCTGGCTGCTGTTTACCATGCCTCACTTTCCCTAATCTATTCTGCCTCACTCTTAAATGATGATGTTAAGTATAATATAAGTACTCTTTGTTTTCAAGGGACCTAAGATCTTTTGGTGACCTTAAGTTTATGTTGGCATCAATAATGTCTCTCCTTATTTTTTAGTCCTATCCTATGTATAAATTAGTGCAAAGTGAATGATTGACCCTCTCCCAATTGTCCCAGGCCCATACAGATGCCAGGCAAAATCGCGGGTATGTGTGAACTTGTTTGAAGTGCAGGCAGGGCAATCCACCTAAGCCCAGCTGTAAACATCCCATTGTGGGCCCAACTGAAAGGCCTCCACCTCTTTTTCCATTAACCTCTGCTTGCTTGCTGGACCTCCTATAAAAACCCAGCTCCTGTCCCATCTCTTGGGCCCAACCTCCAAACCGGTGGGGAGATCTGGGCCCCTTGCTGTTCCTCAATAAACAGTCCTCATCTGTTGATGACAAGTCTGGCCTATTCCCTTTCCATTCTCCTCCATTTTCCTAACACGAAGCATAGAAATTACTGTGATATTTAACTTGATAAAAGTTAATTTTTTACCTAAAGAATTTCAAGGACTAGCTCAAGCAGATTAAGGCCAATTGTAATGTTCTAGCTGGAGGGTAAGTGTAGGAATTAGGAAATAAAGCTAAAGATGGATGAGAAGCTCTTGCTCAGCATATAGTCTTCTTGTCCATTGCTCCCATATCTCTTTTTGACCAAAGTATCACTGAAATAGGGTTCATCTAAGGAAACTGTAAGTTGCTTAATGTATTAAAGACGGATGTGATAGATTCATGTACTTTCTTAAAAGGATTAATTTAACTTTTGCAGCTTTAAAAGAAAGATTATTTAGCAAACAGCATCTTAATAATTTAGGTGAAGCTTCTTTATCTAATGCCAGACAAAGAGAGGGGAAGCACCAGTCACTCTGCCAAGGAGAATCCCAATGAATTGGCCACTATTGCAATATGGCATTTTATTCATCCATGAAATGTTTAAATCATTTATCAATTTCTTTTAGACTTAGTTCCTGACTTTGGCTTGTTTTCAGCTATTTTCTGGTTTCTCTGTCACCTTATCCTAACCTGCCTCACACCTTTCTACTGAATTAAGTTCAGTTTCCTTTTCTGTCTGACCCTTTCAGACATCTGAGGTTTGCCTACAGGTCCCATAACAGTAAGTCTAACATGACTTCCAGATCATTCCAGACAAAACTTGCTCATAGTCAGATACTCCAAAACCCAAATTGATGGAACTTAGGATCTGAGAGTGAACCATGACCTATAGGAAACATAGACACAATGGCTCCATAAATTCCTGCACATGATTACTCAACATTCTTACCAAGTCTGTTAAAAAAGAAAAAAATCCTTAGACCAACTGAATTTTGCAGAGTTTATTTGAATAAGAAAAAATGAAACTAAACAAATGATCACTAGACCAAGAAACCCACATAACCTGACCAGGTTCAGAGAACTCTACTAAACAATATGATCTGACAGCATTTGTAGAAAACAGAAATGAGAGAGACAATTTAATTGACTACAGATTCTCCTGCAATTAACTAATGCTGAAGCTACTGTGATTACATTCTGTACTGGTTTGTTCTGCTGAGCCTAGTGCTAGAACTTAGTCTAAACCAATGGCCTTTCTACAGTTTTACTTTTTGAAAAGGTAACAATCAAGGCACATATATAAAATGAGGGCACAGGGTAAAATCCAAAACTCAGAGAGTTACCTATGCAGACTGACTAGTAAGACTACTGTTAACTGAACATGGCATACAATGTTGTAGCCCTGGGATGGTGTAGGATGTGTACAGAGTGTGTAGCAGATTCCTGCTAGATAAGGTAGCATCTTTGGTGTTGTTTCTTTTGACCCAAGCGCCCACTTTGCCTTTCTTGTCTTCACTCAGAGCCCTTCCATACTCTTCTGGAGATACAGATTTTTTAGCTGTTGATCTCCCACTTCTTATGGGATAGATATCTGACTTAATTTTGAAATTTAGAAAAATGGGCAAAGCAAAGCTCTTTCTTCCAGGAGGAAGTATCACATCCACATAATTGCCAACTTCCTCCTAGCCTCCTAGCCTTCATAGCATGGTCTTAAAAGTCTAGGACCATCAGAAAGAAGTGACAGTGTCTTGGAGTCTTAATTTTCTCATTGATAAAATGAATGTGCTTATGTATTTTACAGGGTGAAAGTGACAAGAGTATCATTAAGAAGAAAATGAATCTGGGCCATCTGGAATTCTAGAAAAGGTAGAAACAGAGTCTTAACAAAAGTCAATTCCAAACACGATGTAATGGAGCTGCCCTTCAAGGGTTAGTCAAGAAATTAGAATCAGAATTTGTATCCACATTTCTGCCTTCTTTTCTCTATTCTTGAATTTTTATTACTGTTCTACTACCTGTAGTTGCCATTTCTGGAGTTTTGCTACTAGAAGTCCAAACCTTACTATTATTATTCTAACAATGGTTAACTGTGTATTGAGCATACAGGATATGCCTAGAGCTGGACAAGCTGATTTTTACCACATATAGTTTTATTTAATATCATTACTATGGAAAAATCAGTAAAAATTCTCATTTTATAGGTCTTGGAAACAGAGCTGAGACTTTAAATAAGTAATACAGAATCTGAAGGCTGTTTTAAGCAAGCTGGGATGTCAACACCAACCTGATTCCAGAACGCTTGTCTTTGCTGCTGTGCTAGACAGCTTTCTTTTGAGGGTCTGTGTAAGGTCCATTCCTGGGACACCTGGAAGAGGTCACATCCGCATCCGCTGAGGTCACTTCTTAATCTGATGTGGCCACACCTTTCTCCCACCTGATCCCACTTCCCTTTACCTGGACACACCCTTCCCCGCCTCCTACCCTATATAAGGCCTAACCCGGGGACAGATGGCCTTTCTTTTGACCGCCGTGTGGAGTGCCAACCTTGCCTGGTCCCAGCAGGTCTACTGAATAAACCTACCCCTTACCTGAATACCACGTGCGTGGTGCAGTTCTTACTCGGCTACCTCTTTAAAAAACCTAACAGTCTGTGGTATCAGAGCACAATAGCAAAATTTTTTCCAAGTTTATGTCAAAGATACTTTTTTTAAATGACACAATAGTATGATAAAACAGTAAAAATATCAGAGTACATCACACATGGTAATATTGGAGTTCATTTATTTATGGATAGTCAATGCTTGGAATATAGTTTGAGTGTCTCCTAAGGTTTCAAGTACTAAAATTTAATCCCCATTGCAAGAAAGTAAAAGAGTAGACACATACTCTGACTTGGGGTTTAGAGAAGGGGGTCTTTGGAAAGTAGTTAGAATTAGATAAAGTCTTTAGAGGAGAGCCCCCATGATTAAAGAGACAGAGGGCTGAGGATACAGACATATGAAACTGTGCTTCCTGCCTTATGCCAAGTGGTGTCCTTTGTCCTTTGTCCCTTAAAATTCTTTTTTTTTTGGAGGGGGGGTCCGCTGTGGGGCCTGAACTCTGGGCTTGGGTACTGTCCCTCAACTCTTCGCTCAAGGCTAGCGCTCTACCACTTGAGCCACAGCACCCCTTCCGGCTTTTTTCTTTTTGCTTATGTGGTACTGAGGAATCGAACCCAGGGCCTCATGCATGCAAGGCAAGCGCTCTACCACTGAGCCACCTTCCCAGCCCCTGTCCCTTGAGATTCTATCAGCAAGAAAACAATCACCAGATGCTTGCTCTTGAATTTTTAGAACTAGTAAAACTCTTTTACTTATGCAGTTACACAGCCTCAAGTATTTTATTACAATTATGCAAAATAAACTAACACAAGGTATATGCATAAATAGGAGTTATAATGTAAAGTGAATTCTCACTGCTGTCACATCAAAAATCCATTTTAAAATTATTGCTATTCTAATTTCTAGAAATGCTAATAGTCTCTAAGGAAGAATATGCATAATCAAGGTTGTGACATGATCCACAGGGTTTGGGGAATACAGTATTCAAATTTCTCCCTTATCTATTTATAGTGTAGAAAAAAAAAAACCTATGGTCTACTTATAGGGTAAAAAAAGGTTAATTTGGAAAAGTATACATTAATGAGTAATAATTCTACCAGTATCTGTGTTTTAACCTGTGTTTTAAGAAATATTCAAGGTTAAAAGTAAAAAAGGTATTTTATTATCTACTTTCAACTAAATGAACAAAATAGGCTGCAAAAAAAAGGGGTTCTACAGAGAAGCTGTGATTAAAGGCAGAGCAGCAATGCCAGACCTAGTAAGCATGAACAGTGCTGACGTTCCTAATACTACTTTTTGAAGGCCATGGTACTAGGTGGGAATGTGTCATGAAGTTATACAAACAAAACCAAACAAAACCTCAGAGTTATGATGAACACCGTAATCTACCCACTGCCTTACCCACGTCAATAAAAATAAATTCAAAGTAGGTATGGACATTTCTACTATTAGCACGCAGAACTGTGAAACCATGCCAACGACCTGATCAAAAAGGACCTATTGCAGCAATGAGATGTACAAGACATTATGTCAAATGTACTCATTACCTTGCTCATGTAATTGTAACCCCTCTGTATGGTATTTTCACACACACACACACACACATACAAAATGTAGTAAAAAGAAGAGCATATAGAAGTTGAAAACAAAAGGTCCATTAATTTTACCAAGTCTCAAACATGCATTATAGTACTTACACGTTTAAAACGTTGCCAGGCTTTATGTTGTTTAATCGTTCATTTTGAGATTTTTTTTTTTGTATGTAGCAGAAGATGACAGAAAGCCACACAACTGTTTGGGGAAACATGAATTCTTCCTGTTACAACAATAAAAGGGACTGAAGTAATCAATGGGTTATGAAGACCAACTGAAATATATTCTTTTGTGAACAAGTACAAATAGAAAATACCACTGAAAACTGAAAAAATATATTCAACTACATTATGTAATTTTAGACAATTGCTAACTATACTGTTAAACTGAAGTACACACTGCCACTGACAGGTTATAGCTGTGCTTTTCAATGGCCAAAGAAGAAATTATAAAACGCAAACCATTCACTTCTCTTTTCACTAAAGTGAAAAATCTACCATAAAATAAGTAATGGAGGCTAGGCAATGGTAGCTCATGCCTGTAATCCTAGCTACTTATGCAGGTGAGATATGAGAACTGTGGTTCAAAGCCAACCAAAAGGAGATAAATCTGCAAGATTCTATCTCCAATTAATCAGCAAAAAGTGAAACAAACGGCATAAATCAAGTATTAGAGCACCTAAAATAAGTGAAAAAGTGGAGAAACAACATGAGACCTGAGTTCAAGTGCCAGTACAGGCAATGATAAAAAAGCAGAACAGAGGAAGTGGAGGAGGAAGAGGAAGGAAAGGAAAGAAGAAAGGAAGGGAAAGAGGAAAGGAAGGAAGGAAGTACAAAAGGAGGACTATGTTTCAAGAAGTTATCTCTTTTAATAAAATGATCATCTGTGACAAAGATGTATAAGTGATCATTAATGTAGCAGTTAGGTTGACCTCAATAAAAAGCAGGGCATAACAAGACAAAGTCATAGAGCCTGAACCTCTCATATTATTTATTTATTGAATTATTCATATGCAGGTTATTATAGGAAAGAAGCTAAGCCAGAGTATACAAAGTTCTACAGGACATCTGTATCTATATGCTAAAACTTTAAACATGGCCTTTAAAACATGATAGAATTCTTACAATATTTTATAATAAAATGAGAAATAACTAGTAAAATATCCTTAACATAAGACTCATATTTTATGGCAAAGTATTTAAAACAGTTACTAAAGTTGAAGATAGTATTTTTCCAGACATATACTAGTTATTGCAAATAATGTGTTAGAAACAATTGCATGAAAGAAAAAAAATTGAATACATATCTTACCCTAACATCAACTTATCTGACCTTTTCTGCTTGACTCAGACATATACTAGTTATTGCAAATAAGAGAAACCATGGGACCTATGTTTCTTTGGGCCTGGCTTACTTCACTTAATATAATTTTTTCCAAGCCTTTCCATTTCCTAACAAATGGGGCAATGTCATTCTTTCTGATGGAGGCATAGAATTCCATTGTATATATACCACATTTTTTTGATCCATTCCTCTACTGAGGGGCATCTGGGTTGGTTCTATATCTTAGCTATGATAAACAATGCTGCAGTAAACATAGTTGTGCTGGTAGCTTTAGTGTGGTCTTATTTGTGAACATTTGGGTAAATGCCCCAAAGTGGGATTGCTGGGTCATAGGGGAGCTCTATGTGGAGTTTTTTAAGGAACCTCCATACTACTTTCCAAAGGGGTGAACAAGTTTACACTCCCACCAACAATGCAGTAAGGTTCCCTTTTTTCCACATCCCCTCCAGCATCTGTTGTTATTAGAGTTCTTGATTCTAGCCATTCTAACTGGGGTGAGGTGGTATCTCAATGTTGTTTTGATTTGCATTTCTTTTATGGCTAGAGAGGTTGAGCATTTCTTCATGTGTCTATTGGCCATCCTTCTTTCCTCTTCAGAGAAGTTTCTCTTTAAGTCTTTAGCCCACTTATTTATTGAGCAGTTGTTTCTTTGAAGATTTGTTGTTGGGGGATTTAATTTTTTGAGTTCCAGGTATATTTTAGATATGAGACCCTTGTCTGTTGTATGGCTAGTGAAGATCTTCTCTCAATCCATGGGCTTTCTATTGATCTTGCTAGCTATGTCTTTTGCCATGCAGAAGCTCTGCAGTTTCATGCAATCCCATTTGTCCAAACTTTCTTTGATTTGTTGTGTTTCTGGGTCTCTGTTAAGAAAATTTTGGCCTGTGCCAAGGAGACCTAGGGTTTTTCCTATTCCATCCTGTAATGTTTTCAGAGTGTCTACTTTGACTCTGAGGTCTTTGATCCATTTGGAGTTGATTCTGGTGCAGGGTGATATATAAGGTTCTAGCTTTAGTTTTTTACAAGTTGTTAACCAATTTTGCCAGCACCATTTACTGAAGAGGCTGTCTTTCTTCCATTCTATTTTTTTTTTACCTCCCTTATCAAATATTAGGTGGCTATAGGTCTGTAGGTTCATTTCTGGGTTTTCAACTCTATTCCATTGGTCCTGAGGTCTGTTCTTGTGCCAGTACCAAGCTGTTTTGATTACTGTGGCTTTGTAGTAGAGTTTGAAATTTGATATTGATATCCCTCCAGCACTGATCTTTCTGTTGAGGATCGTTTTAGCTATTCAGGATCTTTTATTGTTCTATATGAATTTTTGGATTGCCTCTTCTATTGAAATGCCCACTCCTTAAAGACCACCAGAGACCACCAGAGACTCAGACACTCGAACTGCAAAACGCAATGTTTATTCAGAACAAGCCTAGGCTTGGGCCTGGTCCCATACACTCTGACACAGCAGAGGGAGGGAGGAGACCTCGAGTGACATTCCAGCAGGGTTTATAAAGGCAAAAACCACAAGGTGACAAAAAGATACATTATCCAGGTGTTCAAACAGAATCACATGTGAATACAAATCTGATTGGCTCGGTGCTAAGGGTAACAATCCAGGACGATTAGCATCAGCAGTGGGTTACAGAACCGGATGGCTCATCTGAGTCAGGAGGTAGTTAGGGCCTGATGGTTTCAGTATAATCAACCTCTTTCCGTAATCTGCGCAGGTTCTGGTCAATACAATTACACTTTTCAGAAACATCTTGGCCAGCAGGGCTTAGAACAAAGGCATAAAGTTAATCATGAAATTTCATGTGAGCAAGATAGAGTTACTCTTGTTCTCTCACTATTTCTTTGAAGAAGGAGGTTGGAATATTGATAGGTATCACATTGAATTTGTAGATAGCCTTGGGAAGTATTGGCAAGCACACATTTTTTAAAAAAAATAAATGAATTTAATTCCTTTTTCAAGATAGATATTATTTTAAAGACATAAAATCTTAGTGCTTCTCAAAAGAAACCTATGTCATAAAAAGATAATTATGAAAATAGATGTCTGGAAATGTTTCCTCCTTTAAGGAATTACTTACTGAAAATGATATATATGATACATTTAAATAAGTGGGTGAATGTAGAGTTAAAATTTTAAATACAGATGTTTTACCTCAATAAAAATTTCTGATGAAGGATCTCCATAGATAACAGTCTATTTGTTTGAAAGATCAAAGTTAATACATCCTGTCACTTTTCAGGAAGAATTGATTGATTTAATTACTAGTTGAATTTCCACAAGAAAATACTCCTCTGTGGATGAATAGAACTGAACAACAGTACAAATTCCAGTTAGTACAAAATCTGTGCACTACAGAACTTATGAAGTGTTGATTAAGGCTCTTCCTCAGCTATACTTGTTACTAAGCACAATTACAAACTAAAACCAATTCTTCAAACAAATACAACAGAAACATGCTGGTAGTTATTGAAGTGCTATTTAGAATGATGACAATCACATTTCCAAATAGGCCAAAAACCTTAGGGTCTTGTGAAGATGTTACTTTACTTGCATTCTCCCAGAATAGGTGTTCTGGTTGAGCAGTTGACCTTCTCCCATACTGTGATTTAAGAGCCATAAATGCATCAGTCCATTTTCAGTAGCTATTAAAAAATACCTGAAGCTAAGTAAAGAAAGGTGGTTTATCTGGTCCATAGTTAAGGGTTCATGAGCATGACACTGATTTCTGCTCTGCTCTGATGAAAACTTTGTTAGAGGTGGCATCACCATGATAGGACTGCACCGGAAAAAAGGTCAGGTGGTAAGTCAGGAAGCCACACAGTGAAGAGGGACCAGTCTTACTCTTTTTGTAATTATTCACTTTTGGAAGAATTCAACCAAGTACAATGTCACTATAATTTAGTCTTCTTGCACGTAGCCCTGTGTCTTAAAGGTTCCACCACCTCTCCTAGCACCATACTGAGACCATGCTTCTAGCACATGACCCCTTAAGGGACAAGACACAGCCAAACCATAGCACCAGTCTATAACCTTGTAACTTTGCCTCCTCCTATGGTTGTGTTCACCTGTATCCAGCCAGTGGAAACAGAAAGAAAGCAACAAGCATACTGGCTTCTTAAACTGTGCCCTGGATAAAGCACATCTGCTGGATGAACATTTCTAGAACATTCATTCTCCTGCTTTTTAAGAGCATCATCTCACAACTGGCTTATGAAAAAGAGTGTTGCCAACAGAGATATCTAGTGGACTCTACCTTATTCACATGACCAGACTTGACATCACCGGTCAAAAGACATATGACATAGGTTTCCATATGTTGCCTGCTGACAGATTGAGAAGAACATATCACCCCTGTGGGATTCTTACCCACAGTTCTAACTTGAATCTAATCATGAAGGGAAAGCAATAAGACATGTCCACACCATGGAGTGTTCTGTGAAGAACTCATCTAGACTCCAAAATGGCAACATTGAAAAAGACAGAGTGGTAGAAAGGATCCTATCAGATTAAAAGAGATTAAGTGAGAGTGTCAATCAAATGCCTTACTTGGATTTGTAAAAATAAAGAAGTTTGGGGATAATTGGGACAATTTAATATGTTCTATATGTCGGAGGCATTGACTCTCAAGACCCCATCTGAGTTCCTGTGTGCCATGAGGGTGCATGTTGGCATGCATTCCTCTGGGGGGGGGGAGTGGGACACCCCTTCCTCCTTGTAGGGCAAAGGTCCTGTGCCCAGTGCCAGGCTCAGGTGGTATGTTTCAGGATATGCCATTCGTGCTCCTCCTAGTTAATAGCATAGAATTATGCATCAAGATTCCTTTTGTGTTCTTCTAAATAGATCCCCACCTGCACTTTGCTTCCTCTTTTGTTGCCCTGAATGACTCTTTTCAGTCACAGATTAAAAGTTTCTAATCCTCCATTATCCCCCAAGAGTTGTTTTCCTTCAAGATGTTTACCTCCAAGATGTTTACCTTCAAGTTGTTTACCTCCAAGTTGTTTTCCTTCAAGTTGTTTACCTTCCTGTCCTGGGGTTGGCCCCTGACTACAGCCTTGTCTTCTATGCCCCTATGCCTTATATAAGTGTATGGCGTTTCAATACCCACATGCTGTAGTCCCTTCCTGCCTATAGCAGACATCAAGTTTCCAGATCCCACTGTGGAAACAGCAACACTATACATATATCAACATTAAATATCTGGCATGTGGGATACAAAGCTAATGGTACGGATGCCAGAAGATAAAGCAAAAATGTTGCAAGTGGTGAATTACATAAATTATTTGGACTGGTGTCCACAGAAGCCAGATTTGTTGTAGATTTGAGTTTTCCCAGTCAAATTTGAAAAAAAAAATATTCTTTTGGAATATTTTTTGCTATTATTGCAGATTCTAACATGGGTGATGCATTTACCAAAAGCTTAATGTCATTTTTACCACTGGCCTTCATAAAATGAAATTCATACTAGCTCTTACAGCAAAATTTTCTCTTTCTGTGTGTGTAAATTAATCTAAAAGGGCTTAGGCCAGATAGGGAGAGTTACATTTCAGTTAAATCAGCATCTTCTAAATAGACACTAAAATCTTTGTGAAGGAAGAAAATAAAACTAGCAAACTATCGTTTCTATGGTGTTTTCCATCATGACATATAACAGATTGGCTATGATTTCCAAATTATTTCTCATTTTTTGACTAATGACTGAAGGAAATTGCTCCCAATGCAAGCAGTGTGTACACCAGAATCCTGACAACTTCACAAAATTTTAGCACAGACAGTGTAGAATTGAGAGGGAGGGGAGCCTTTGTAATAATCAGAAATAACAGTAAATAAGTCTTGTAGGACTGGGTTTAATTTCAAAGTGAGTTTGTGTGTAGGCTGGAATGATTTTCTTTCATATAACTTTGGCTCAGCATGGATGTTCAGAAGAGATGCTTGGAAAGGGCAATGCTCTACGGGCTACAATATACCCCTAAGACTCCTTGGTCCTTTTTTACATTCAAAATTATTTATTTAATGAGTTAGTTAATTTATTTGTTCATACTTATGGACTTTCATGTGATACACTTTGTGAGATAATCCAGTCAGGCTTATTAACCGCTTCAGTCTCTTGTGGGTTTTGAATTTCTTTGAATTCCTCTGTTCTAGACCTTTACTGATAAGTTAGCATTGCTAGGAACGTATAGATCCTATATAGATCCATAGTCACCCCATACCATAGAACACTGGAAAGATAGAGTTCCTTTTGTGTAGCTGGACTTTGGTGCTTGTTATCTACCCAGACCCCATTTCCCCTTACTCTTCCCAGACTCTCCTGAGCATGGGCTATGCTAATTACTGTTGGTCTCTCTCTCTATGAAATCAACTCTTGGTTTTCACATGTCAGTGAGCTCATGCTGTATTTGTCTTTCTGTGTCCAGCTGAATATCTTCCAATTCCTCTTCATGCCTCACATTGAGTAAAGATAGACAACTGTAGAAGGTTAGACATTTTGATTTTAAGCATTCTTCACTATCTCACTATTCTGGGAAGTCTAGACTCAATTTTATTTCTACATCTATTTTTTAGGCAAATGGCATTTGGTATTAAATACACATTTAAAAAACTGAAATTGTTTTTACCGCAAGTGTCTCCAGTCTAATGATACTTTTCTTTATAAATTTCAACACCAAATGGAAAAAAAGGAATGGAGTTTGAAAGAAATAGTTTTGACAACATAATTTTTAACATTTCAGAGACTCATATATATATATATGTATATATACACGTTTTATATATATGTATATATATATATATATATATCTGTACTGTGGACACACAAAAATGTACTCTTTGAGGCCCATGGGAAATATGGTTATCTGTGTCTACATAGAGGAATGTTGATCAGAGTTGGCTGCCCAATGTATTTCTGAATGTAAATAGGAATTTTATGGTATTTAATTCTATAAAAGTTTCTGTGGCCCTTGATTAAAGTATTTTTAACATGCTGCCTAAGGAACATGTATTATTATATTTATTTATTATATTATATATCAATGTTATATATAATATATTATATATGATGGCACATTGATAATATATATTTCTTATATAAATATGTAAATTCATTATGCATATTATATAAGTATATATAGTATAATATACATGTAAATATAAAATATATGTTATATATAATATATATTATAAGGAGCATGTATTATCAACTATATGTTGTCAACTTGAAAAATAGGAAATGGTAATTACTGTCCTGTGTGAAAAATGTGAATGCAGCATAGGATCTGAAAAATGAAGCCCCTTTCCCCACCACATTGATTGTAAGCAGCAGTGATTACCTCCTTGGCCATCTATACCAAATGCCTCTAATTGGAAAGAAAGGATAGAAATTCATCATGGTAAAAAAATTCTTCTTTTCATTAATAAAGTTTTATAGTGAGTACTACAACTATAATTAGCCAGATCAAAGGGATGTCTCATGATTTATTTAGAAATCGAAACCAGAATATTGAAAAGGATTTGGAGTCTTTGTATCTAAAAAACTGACCAGCTATAAAACATAAAATGAATACTTAACAGGGCAACATCTGTAGAAGTCCTCTCTATAAAGGTTCTAACATCTGTGTGGATGTTTTGGGGAGAAATAAATATGAGTTTACTCACTATCATACTTCAAGGAAAAGTAGCATTGACAAAATATTTCTTAATATTTTTCTAGATCCAGAAAGTAATACATATCTACTAATGAGTTTTTCCAAGTATTTGCAGTCGGCTTTTTTTTTCTCATTAGGATTTTACTTTTCTCCCACATTTCTAGCAGATGTGTTTTATCTGTCCATTTTCCATACAGAGGTACAACCTCTTTTTGGAACAGATAAAGATACCAGTACAACCATGTTTATCGCAGCATTATTTACCATAGCTAAGACATGGAACCAACCCAGATACCCCTCAGTAGATGAATGAAGCAAGAAAATGTGGTATATACACAAAATGGGATTCTATGCTTCCATCAGAAAAAAATGATATTGCCTCATTTGTACGGACATGGAGAGACTTGGAAAAAGTCATATTAAGTGGAGTAAGCCAGACCCAAAGACACATAAGTTCCATATTTTCCATCATTTGCAATAATCAATACATGCCTAGCATAGTCCTAGCAGAGGACTATGTACATATGGCCATGTAAATGATGGTAATCAAAATGAACTCCAAGAAATGAAAACAAGAGAGTTTCTTTGTTGTTTTTTTTTAATGTCTTGTGGGTTTTTGTTTTTTTGTTTTTTTTTCTGGGTCCGGTCGTGGGGCTTGAACTCTGGGCCTAGGCGCTGTCCCTCAGATCTTTAGCTCAAGGCTAGCGCTCTACCACTTGAGCCACAGCACCACTTCTGGCTTTTTTTTTCTTTTTGCTTATGTGATGCTGGGGAATCGAACCCAGGGCCTCATGCATGCAAGGCAAGCGCTCTACCACTGAGCCACCTTCCCAGCCCCTTGTTTTGTTTTTCTTTTGTTTTATTTTTCCTTTGGTTGATTTGGGGTTGAGGTAGAAAACTAGTAAAGGGTATGTTGCTCTTCTGAAATATCAGATATAGAAAAAAATTGAAGTGTATGCAATGCTTGTGATGACACAGTAATTTCGGTCTGAACAACTTAAAATAGCATAGATGTTATATTCACAAGGCAATGCAAACCTGCTATGAGAGAAGTCAGAACATATCTGTTGATATCAAAGTCAAATCGGGAATTGCTTAAAACTCACAAATAAGAAAAAAATTAAACCTTAATAAAACCCGAGAGGAAAGTAACTGATAATATTAAAGAGAAAAATCTAAGACTAAAGTAATACATTTATCAGATTAATCTGTTCCAGCTTAATAGGACAGCTTTCAACTTTTCTTTTGTACTGTTGCCCATTTATAAGGGAACATTATCTCTCACTTCTTACTTCTCAAGATAGAGATAACTGTTTGGATCAGAGTGCAGGTTTTTGTTTTTTGTTGTTGTTGTTGTTGTTTTTTTTTAGGAATTTTATATATCTGCTACAACAATGGAGTTCTGATTTATGAACTGAAGGACATACATGCCTAAAGCTACTTATCAGAAAGCAATAGATTACCAAAAGTAATAAATCAAAACATTACATTGAAGCCATTAATATGCAAAAATATGCACAAATAGTATATGCCAATAAAAAGTGAATTTAAAAATTGAAAAAAGAATGCTTAAAAAGATGGTTTTAAATGATTTGATGGAAGTTTACATGGCTTTCATTGATAGGTTTGGACAATCAAATCATGGCATCTGGATCAATTGAATTTAAACAACTGAAACCTATAACTAAATACAATAGAAAACTCTGGCCAATGAAAGAACATTTTGGTTCTCCCTTATCCTTCCCTTCAAATATGTTGAAAATCTGCCATTTTAAAATTCTGTAATAAGCCAAATGAATGTGTCAGTAGATACTTCAACTTTTCCCCACTCAATTTATTACTATTGCTTATAAACCATTACAATTGAAATGTACATTTTGTGGGTACAAATATTTTATTTTATTTTATTTATTTTTTGGGGGGTCCGGTTGTGGGGCCTGAACTCTGGGCCTGAGTGCTGTCCCTCAGCTCTTCAGCTCAAGGCTAGCACTCTACCACTTGAGCCACAGCGCCACTTCCGGCTTTTTTCTTTTTGCTT
>NW_012267225.1:20227064-20243505 GCF_000151885.1 Dipodomys ordii
CACCAAAGTTGTAAAGTTTGTTTTCGACATGACAACTTGTACTTCTCATTGTTGCAACAGGTCCACCTGTATCCTTAAACGACTTGTTTTTCCCCATCTCCTCCACAAATTATACTGACATCAAATATAGTGAAAGCAGGGGTTATACTGTGGGGGAGGGACATACAAAGCAACAAAGAAATAATCTAAAGAGCATCCCTTATTTTAATAGGAACCTTGATGACACATTGGGTCTTCAGAAACAGTATCAACTGAGACGCTTTGTTAGATTGTACTCTAAAGTTTGAGGAGTTACCTTTCTTCAGTCTATTATCATTAACATATAATGACTGTAAGTCTTCTTCAGATAACTTAAGAGAGTCATTACAGCATACACTCGTTTGGGATGCATAAGATTCCTCTGCTTGGAAATTTCACTAGTTGATTAGATTCAGAATCCTGAAGTTTACTCAGGTCTAAGACCTGAACAAGAGACTATAACTTTTTTTAACTTTCATTTTCAATTTTCATTGTAAAGGTGATTAACAGAGGGGTTGCAATTCCATGTCAGATATTGAGTACATTGCTTTTTGAACAGTGTCAACCTTCCATCATTTTCTCCCAGTTTTTTTTCTCTCTCCTTCCACCCTCCCCTCCAAGTTACATAGTTCATTTTTCCAACATACTATCTAGTGAATTCCCTTAGTCTTCTCTTCCATTTTTGTCTGTTTGGGTAGTAGCTGCTGGCTGCCCCTGTGTTTTACCTATGGAGATATAATCCTTGGCTAACCAGATATACAAAATCCACTGGGTCAGGTGCCAGGATATACCTCTGTTTTTACCAGCTACAATATTGTAGAATGCTTGATTCAGATAGGTATGTGTGACTATCAGGCCTCTATGACTGTGAATATAACATTCCTATGTATACAGTGAATGTGGCCCAGGACATCTTCTCCTCCTGTCATCTCTGGTGCAGATATCACACTTAGCTTCTTAGTGATATTGTGACTCCAGTGAATTATGTGTCTTCTTGGTCCTCTTATGAGGCATAATCTTTGGAAGGATGTTATTCTCTGGTAGGTCTTTTGGCTTCACATAAAACATTCATTGTGCTGCCTTCTCTGAACATTTTTTTTTCTTTTATACTTAAAGGGGGGCAGTTTTTTCCCCCAAATACACTTTTTTCCAGGCTTTTAAAAGTTACTCTAATAGTGAGTGTGCTCATCCACTTGAGAGTTATCAAGGTATCAAGTTTGATTCCCTGAAGAAAATGTCACTGTATCAGTGAGTTCTTGTTTATCCAGTTCCATTCCTTTTTATCCCCCAGTCACCAGTGGGATAAGATGGCTTTTGGTATTTGCTCTATATTTCTCAAATATTTGAATTACTTCACCTACAGGTGTATTTCTTTGAAACAGGAAACTTCCCTGATTATGATCAATGACATAATTAGGCTCTATCTTGTGCCAGACATAACTCCACCCCATCAGGTTGTCAGTCTCTTCACTGGATGGACTGTAGTGTGTCCTTATCTTCATTTTCTGTACTGTTTCCCTGAATCACTCCCAGTGCATCTTCTGTTAATGTGTGTCTTCCCACAATCAGGTACAAAACAGGATTATTCATATAAGAGATTTTTTTGTTTTTAATATATATATTATTGTAAAGATACTGTACAGAGGGGTTACAGTTAAATGAGCAAGGTAATAAGTCCACTTCCTATTGAGCACTGTTACCTCCTCCTTTATGTTTCCCCTACCATTCCTTTCCTCCTCACCTCCCCAACTCCTCCTGCCCTTTCTGCCATCATCTCACACCTTCCCCTCTGCTGGCTAAGTTGTAAAGTTGGTTTTCAACATAGTGTCTTGTACATCTCATTGTTATAGTGGGTCATCTTGTATCCTTATATCAGCATTTTGTTATTTCATTCCCTTCCCCAAATTAGAAAAATGTATATACAAGATGCAGGACATGGGAATCAAATAGTGACAACAGAGGTTGTACCATGGGGGGAAAACATACAAAGAAATAATGACAAAAAAATCACATAGTACATTATAAGTACATAAAAAATAATAGCAACAAAGTTAAAACATCTTGTATACATAGCTTTTGACTTCTGCTGCTTGTCCTAGACATATACTAGTTATTGCAGATAAGGGAAACATGGAACCTATGTTTCTTTGAGTCTGGCTTGCTTTACTTAATATAATTTTTTTCCAAGTCTTTCCATTTCCTAACAAATGGGGCAATGTGATTCTTTCTGATGGAGGCCTAGAATTCCATTGTGTGTGTGTGTGTGTGTGTTTTGTGTGTGTGTGTGTGTGTGTGTATATATATATATATATATATATATATCACATTTTCTTGATCCATTCATCTACTGAGGGGTATCTGGGTTGGTTCCATATCTTAGCTATGATGAAGAATGATGTGATAAACCTGGAAATAGACCCACACAGACCTATAGCCACCTAATCTTTGATAAGGAAGCTAAAAAAATAGAATGGAGACAAGCCTCTTCAGTAAATGGTGCTGGCAAAATTGGTTAATCACCTGTAGACAACTAGAGCTAGATCCTTATATATCACCCTGAACCAGAATCAACTCCAAATGGACCAAAGACCTCAGAGTCAAAGCAGACACCCTGAAAATATTACAGGAGAAACCCTAGGTCTCCTTGGCAGAGACTGAAATTTTCTTTTTGGGGGGGGGTGGTGGGGGTCTGGTCGTGGGGCCTGAACTCTGGGCCTGGGTGCTGTCCCTTCGCTCTTTAGCTTAAGGCTAGTGCTCTACCACTTGAGTCACAGTGCCACTTCCGGGTTTTTTCTTTTTTGCTTATGTGGTGCTGAGGAATCGAACCCAGGGCCTCAGGCATGCAAGGCTCTACCACTGAGCCAACTTCCCAGCCCTGAAGTTTTCTTTTTTTTTTTTTTTTCTGGGTCCATCTCATGGGGCCTGAACTCTGGACCTGGGTGCTGTCCCTCAGCTCTTCAGCTCAAGGCTAGCACTCTACCACTTGAGCCACAGTACCACTTCCGGCTTTTTTCTTTTTGCTTATGTGGTGCTGAGGAATCGAACCCAGGGCCTCATGCATTCAAGGCAAGCGCTCTACCACTGAGCCACCTACCCAGCCCCTGAAATTTTCTTAATAGAGAACCAGAAACACAACAAATTGAAGAAAGATTGGACAAATAGAATTGCATGAAACTGCAGAGCTTCTGCATGGCAAAGGACATAGTTATCAAGATGAATAGAAAGCCCACAGATTAGGAGAAGATCTTCACTAGCCATGTAACAGACAAGGGTCTCATATCTAAAATATACTTGGAACTCAAAAAATCAAATCCCCCAACAACAAATCCTCAAAGAAACAACCACATGATTAATAAGTGGGCTAAAGACTTAAAGTGAAACTTCTCTGAAGAGGAAATAAAAATGGCCAATAGACACATAAAGAAATGCTCAACTTCTCTAGCCATAAAAGAAATGCAAATCAAAACAACATTGAGATTCTACCTCACCCCAGTTAGAATGGATAGAATTACAAAATATAATTACAACAGGTGCTGGATGGGATGTAGCCAGAAGGGAACCCTACTGCTGTTCGGATTGAGGTTGCTTACACAGGCCTATGTAGAGAGGCACCACAAGGCACTGCATGTCTGGGGTCATTCACTGCCCCCACTGCAATCATCGCCGTGCTGAGCTGGGTTGAGTTGCTTCCGCAGACTTGGGGGGGGGTGTGGGGGAGAGGAACCAGGGGCCCAAGGGTCATTTGCCGCTGCCTCCACCACCCCAGGCTAGGTTGGGCCGCTTATGCAGGCAGGTTACAAGGTGAAGGAAGGCACCCTAAGCAGGTGTGCTCTAAGTTAATGATAACAGCCCATTACAGGTTTACATCCATATGTTCCTAATAGTAATGGAAAAAGCTTAGCGATCCTAACAAGGCTGTCATTCTTAATTAGTATCCTAAAATACTGTATGGAGTGGAAATAACTAGATTGGTGCATGTCTTAACTTTTTTTTTTTACCATGGCTATTTAAAGTCTTTTGTCATTACATATTTGTTTCTCCTCTGGAGAATTTGTACTCAGGCCCACAGCTGATGACTTATTTATCAAATATTTATCTGTTAAACTTAGCTTTACAAACAGAATGTATTATAGGTAAGCCTTGCTTGAGAGTTGAATTTCTGTTTGCCCATGGCATGTCTATGCCATATACCATCCTTTTTTTCTGCACATACCTTTCTTAGTGAACTATTTTTTTGGGGGGGTGGTTCTGGTCATGGGGCCTGAACTCTGGGTCTGGGCGCTGTCCCTCAGCTCTTCAGCTTAAGGCTAGCGCTCTACCACTTGAGCCACAGAACTACTCTGGCTTTTTTCTTTTTGCTTATGTGGTGCTGAGGAATCAAACCCAGGGCCTCATGCATGCAAGGCAAGCGCTCTACCACTGAGCCACCTTCCCAGCCCCTCTTAATGAACTTTTCTATCACTTTTATCATGCCAGACACAAGGACTGAGGTTGATTTAGCTGCACTAAATTTCCAGTAACCTTAACAATTCCAACATTGTTGAAATGTCCCAGTTTAAAAACTCTCCTGAGACTTAAGGCAAACTTTTATTTGTAGGCCCCTATGAGAAGGACAGTTGCATGCTTTGAAGATACAATGGCATAGAAAAAGCATTTATGTTTTAGAATGGAGCATTGGAAGGGGGAATGGGACCAAAGCAAGGTTAAAACCAAGAAGGGCAAACATTAAATCCTGTAGCTCTATTTCTGCCAAACAGAAAACAAGGCAACATGATCTGGACCCTAAAGGGTTTGGGCAGTGCCATCTCCTGGCTTCTGTCTTGAGCTGGGTCCATTCTGCCTATGGCCTTCCTCATCAGCTCTTCCACAGTTCTGATGTGTCCAATGTCTAATATACTAGGGTCTCTACTCCATGTTCAGCTTCACCTTCTTAGCTTCACATATTACCCTCTCGGGGGCTTTCTATTGGAATCCTGATCTGGCCACACATCACTTGTGCTGCCAGGATTTCCTTTAGAATCTTGGTAGAAATCTCCATGATCCCATGACTTGCATGTATACTTGAAAAGATCAGCATCATATAAATAACACCCAGGTCTGACATCAGCTTGAGCAGTATACAGGTTCCTTTGAACCACAATTGTAATAGCTTCTGAGTGTCTGAGCATCAAAACAACAACAACAGCAACAATAAAATAGTATCATTGGTGATAATGTATAAGCAGGGTGCCCCAGGGGCTTTCCTTAAGAGAAAAATCTTTCAAATGACTTCATTATATTACACTCTGAAGCCCTCTGATGGTTAGGGTTTGGCCAGTTTTCACAAGCTATCCTAAAGTTTTCTTCTCCATTGTCTCATTGCAAAGTACCTGGCTTCTTTTTAATGGTGATAATCTCCTTAACAACCACAACCAACTTGTCTACAACTTTCAACTGATGTTTCTCTGGCAGACTGCATATTTTTCAAATCTTTTTTATTCTGCTTTTTGCTCTTAATTCTCACTGTAAAGCTGCCTGAAACCAGCTAGGAATAATCGTGCCACAGCCTAAATGTTATGCTGCCTTGTAATTTCCACTGCCAAATTAGTTATTTCATTAATTTTAAACTTGGTCTAATTCAAAATCTTAATACATGGATTTGTCAGAGTATAATATGAATGACCTGTAGCCCAGTTCCCAATGGAGTCTCACTTTCACCTAAACTCTGAACAACCCTGGCTGACCACATTCCTGTCAGCACCCAGGTCTGGGTTCCCACCCGAATCTCCAGTATGTTCTGCTTATAGAAGCCTAGGCTTTTTCTAGCTTGCTTCTCCAATCCCTTCCAAATTCCTCCCACAAACCAGCTTCAAAGATTAGAACCACATTGTCAGGTAGTCACAGCAACAACCCTACTTCTCTGCTAACAATTTTCTGTGCTAGTTACTTTTGCATCACTCTGATCAAATATCTGTTGGAACCATTTTAAGGTTTTGGGCTTCATTGTTTCTGGGGTCAAGGTAAGGCAGAATATCATGGGAATGGGAATGTGGTGGAGGAAGCTTCTTCATCTTTTGGCAGAAAGGATGAAGAGAGGGATAGGAAAGGGCCTTAAAAGTCCTCCAGCACCTCCCCACCAAGTAACCTGCATTTTCCAGCGAGGCTCCCCCTCCTAATGTTCCAGAACCCCAAAATAACACAATCAGCTAAGGACCAAACACTGAATACATGAGCCTTGTAAGGGACACTTTATTCATATCCAAACCATAACAAGCTCTAGCTATAAAGGACCCGCAGGTAAGAATGATTTACTTTCCAGCCACTGCAATAGGACAGCAGCTAAGAGAAAAGTGGTAGGACCAACCATCACATTAATCAGAAAACACATAAAACAGAATACTAATGCAAATAATAGAATCCATAAAGTTTGGATAATGTAGGAAAGAAAAGAGAATGGACAAATACAAGATATAAACACAATAATTCCATCTTTGCTCAGAATATAAATATCTACAATTGTGTTTTTTGCATATTGTGAGCCACATAGAAAAGAATACAGACCAAATGCAGCATAGAGATGAGCCCTACCTACTGTCCAGTTAGTAAGCCATGACATATCTACAAGCCACCAACAAATGACCTGCAAAATATCTATTGAGAAGCAATCTTTAAAGAAGAAATTAAGTAGAAAATATTCTCTATCGATATCATAGTTATGAATGAATACCCTAAGTATTCTTGTATACATATGCTTGCCTATGTATACACACAGATATTAATGGTAGCATTATTTTCTGTCAAAACCTTACAACCAATTTATATGCCTATCATTAGAGGACTAGTAAAATAAATTATGCTACTGCTACACAATACAAGCAATAGGTAAAATATGAAACAGCTATGTATCTCAATACAAAATGGATCCTGACATAGTTTGGCTGACATTCAAGAACTGTGGGCACAAGCAAAAACAAAAATTAAAATCCAGAGTGTCCCTTAAGATGCACATTAAGACAACCAGTATGGAGAAGATATTATGTGTTGAAACAATAATACGTGCCATGGCATATATTTGTTTTCAGTGTTTGAAGTTTGTGCCGGAGAGCTCCTGTCTTTCTGTCTCACTCCATTCTCCTCCCTCCTGGCTTCACGCCTGTTCTGGGAGGGTGATTTGTATTATTTACATCAATGAGCTCTCCTACATGTTCCTGCTGTGAATTCTCTTTTTGGTGGTTTCTACAGAGAAGGATTGCTGAGAAGAGATAAGAGGGAATGTGGGAGGGAAGAATCTAGGATCCTTTTGCCCTTTAAAGCCTGTTAGCCAGGCTTCTTTCCCGTGGGTCACAATGAATGTTTATAGGGTCTTAGATCATTTTATCCAATGTGAAGATCTAAGCTAGTTTCTAAATATGAAACCTTCTGACTGGAGGGGTAATTGAGACAAGACAATGGATATGGTGATTCTTCCTCCAAACCTTCATCAGAGGTAGCTTGGCTACTTATCAAGTGGACAACCTTAGGAAAGGGGAAATGCCTAGGTTTTTCAAGTGCTTTTTACTATTGTTTTGATTAGATTTCAAGTATTACCAATATACAGAGATAAAAAAACCCCTGATTGAGAGGTTATGAAAGGTCAGTGATGAGCAGAGTACTGGCTTGAGTTCATCTCAGAGACTGTCTAGGATTGTACCATCAACAAATTGAGAAGGACTAAGATAGTTATTCCTACCACATTCTCATTTAGTTACTCTATTTAGAGCACACAAATCCAGATGGACCATGGGGCTAGAGTCTATCTTCCCACAAACCTTCTCAGGTAGAGATTCAATTGCAGCTGTCCATACAGATGTTGCTTCTTTATTGCAGAAATAAACACAGCTCCTGTTGCCTATTTACTACCAAGTGCTGTGTTTCTCTACTGTTCTCTGCATAACTAATCAGAAACAGTTGATTGTAAAGATAAAAGAAAAGCCTCTGTCAACTTCTCTGCTCTTTGTCATTATAGACCCTTAGGCTATGTTGGCTATCTCAGCAGAAGGTGTCCATGTGGACTACTAGTAATATGGCTGAGATGAGTAGAAATTTAATTTAAGATTGAAATATATGCTGTATTTTCAAAACTTAGTAGGAAAATTTGAAAGATTCCACTAATACTCCCTCCATACATACTGACAATGAAGTTTGAACTAAGGGTGTCTGTTCTCACTCAGCTTGCTTGCCTAGTACTCTACCCATTAAGCCATGCCTCCAGCCTTGCTTTTTGTGTACCAGTCCTGGGGACTGAACTCAGGGCCTGGGTACTATCTCTGAGCTTCTTTTTGCTCAAGGTTAGTGCTCTACCACTGAGGCACAGCTCCATTTCAGCCTTTTTCTGAGTAGTTTATTAGAGAGAGAGTCTCATGAGCTTTTTTGCTAGATCTGACTTCAAACCACAACACTCAGATCTCAGCCTCTTACAGATTACAGGCATGAGCCACTGGCAGCCGGCTCACCCTTATTTTTTGATAATATTTCTTTGGAGATGGAGTCTCATGGACTTTCTGCCTGGATTGGCTTTGAACCTCAATCCTCTGGATCTCAGCTTCCTGAGTAGCTAGGATTGTATATATGAGTCATTAGCACCCAACTACTAAAGCTGATAATATGCCAAGATGGTATTTTGAAAGTGTTGAGTTAAGAAACAAGTATTATTAAAGTAGTTTTGCTTATTGTTTTTTTATTCTTTAGAGTATTTTAAAATTTAAATCACAGAAGTGGCACTTTGGCTCAAGTGGTAGAAAGCTAGCCTTGAGCCTGAGAAGCTCAGGGACAATGCCCAGGCTGTGAATTCAAGCCCGGGACTGGTAAAAATAAATAAAATTTAAATCTCATACATTGCTTATCTTTATCATGCACATTTATGTTTCTATTGGAGAACATTCATCTAGAAGAAATAAGATGGTATTGATAACCAACATAATTATGTAAAACTCACTAATTTGCTTCTAAATTTTATGTATGATAAGGGGAGAATGATTCATGAACCTCTACATCAGTTGTTCTGTAACTTTATCAGTTTTGGGATAATTTAACTCAGGGCTTCACATTTGCTAAACATATAGATACCTTAATACTTGAGCCACATCTCCAACCTTTTGTTTTAGTAATTTTCTGGTAGGGTCTTACTTTTCCCCCAGGACTTTGATCCTTCTACTTATGTTTCCCATCATAGTTGAGATAACAGCCATGTACAACCATGCCAAGCTTTTTACGTTGAGAGTGTTTTGTGGATGGCTATTGTCCCTGTTTGAGAATGTGTGATAGGGTGGACCTTCATGCCCTATGGGTTATATATAGTATACCGATTTGTAAAAGTGGGTCTGTCCAAACATCCTATTATATGATGGCACAAGAGAATAGTACTGACAGCTAACTCAAGGTTATATTTGCCATTTTCCTCTACCCCAATCCCATGATCTCAGGAATCTTCCATGACCAATTAATTGGAGGAGAAAGCAGAGGCCTGGATTATACTCAGGTCTCCTTAAGACTCTCACCAATTACTCAAGTATTCAGCCACATACTATTTGCTCATACCCTGACTGGTATAGGCTATCTGAAAGCATATACACATACAAATACACATATGTAGACCTATAGTCATGTGTGTGTGCACATCAATACTTCTCTCCAAAAATAGGAACTATGTATTGTTAAGGACAACACTATTTATCAGTATTTGGTAAATCATGGGAAAAAATGGTTTATTGATCAAGATAAGTATAAAAGCCAGTAGGGAGAAAATTCAGGCTTGACTCCAAATACACATGGACAAGCAGAAATTCATAGCCAAGGAGCAGGTGGGTGTGAGTAGATGAGAAGTGGCTAAGAAGAAACATTAGGGTAAAGAGGATGCTCCATAAATTGCTCCAGGAAGGTGCTTCGAAGAGAGGCTAGGTGATTAGTCATCATATGGGGAATGGGAAAAGATGAAAGATCTGATCAGATCAGGGTGATCAGATTCAGAGGATGGGAGGTTCCTGCTAAACTGACTTATCTGAGCTCTTTGCTAAAAAGGATCTTATAAAAGAAGTACACAGTGAGCTACTTTTGATAATACACGTGTTATATATGTTGAATCTGTACCATGCACATAGAGCTGTTTTACAGCTTTTGCCAGCTCTGCTATCTGCTTAAGACATGGTATTCTCTCTTATCAATCTCTCCATGTCTTCAGCCTCCCTCCTTTCTTACCACCTGTCTTTTTCAACCAGAGTAGGAAATTCTGTTTATGTTTCCTTTTTATTTGTCTTTTTCAACTAGCCTCTTATATCCATTCTCACCGCTGCTGGAAACATTTATAGTATATATCACACCCACCTGTCTAAGGTGCCAGGTGCTGGACCAGCTGCTAGGAATGCACTGCCTAAAGCTTTGTTTCAGTACTATAGATTAAACTCCACCTCATACTTACTAGGCAAGTGTTCTACCACTTGAACCACACTCTGTTTTCTGTTTCCTCTTGCTTTGTGTGTGTGTGTGTGTGTGTGTGTGTGTGTGTGTGTGTGTGTGTGAAAATACCGTATAGAGGGGTTACAATTACATGGGCAAGATAATGAGTATATTTCTTATCAAGCATTGTTGCCTTCTTTATTTCCCCTTCCCATCCCTTCCCATCTCCCCTCCCCCCTTATGTCCTCTTGCTTTTAATTTGATTTTCATGTAGAGTTCAATCCTAACTTCTCCCAGATTAGCATCGGACCCCTAATCTCCTACCTCTACTCCTTGATTACAGCTGTGTACTACTGCTGTGATTACAGATGTATACTGCTACTCCTGGCCTTAAAGCTTTTTTTGTTTCAAGTAAAGAAACAGTGGCCTTATGGAGCTCATATTTTAGTGGATGTATAGAAATTAAGTAAACAACTTTATAAAAGAATACAAAGAATACAGTGAGAAAAAATAATTCATTTAGATGGAGACCTCCAAGAGTTCTATTTGAGATAAAATGATCACAAAAGCTTGCTAAAGAGGTTTGATCTGAAAATGGAGACTAATCAAATAGAGTTCCAGAGAAGAATATGCAGGAAGATGAAAGAGTGAATGCTAAACATGCTTGGTGGGTATCTATCCAGAAGGTGGAAAGAGGCAAGAGAATTATTTATAGTACTTTTCCCAGTGTCTAGAGTGGTCAGAACTGGAAACTATCATCTGGATTAGAGATAGAATTCTGTTTGAGAAGTCAGCACCTGGTTAGTGCCTGGAAAATTGACTCTAGAAAGCAAGAATAAAGATCCTCTTGGTAGGAAGGAGGGAGTTTGAAGAGTATAATAGAGAAAGGTGAAGCTGTACAAAGTACACTGTATTTAGCTACCACAGTAAAGCCCCTTGTGTTATTAATATGTGTTAATAAAACAATAACAAATAAAAGAACAGAATTGTAAAGGTGACTTTTGTAGTTCTCTTTCTGTGAGCTGGCATTAGCTTATACAAATGTAAAAACAGGGTAAGTGGAGACAAATGCTTGGACTTGGGGAATGACTTGGAAAGTATGGTTGCTAGGATACACTGTGAGAGTGGATGTGGGCTTGGATGCTAAGAATGAGGATGGTGCCTTGAATGTGGTCTCAGCAACTGGTATCACTACCCATGGAAACAAAGATGATGGGAAAGAGCAGATTTATGAGTGGGAGGAAGATAAAGATGGGTTACTTTAAGCATATGATGGCTCTTCTTCAAGCAGAGAATGCTGAACTGAGAGCAGGATTTAATAATTCAGGACTGGTAGTCAGCGATAAGTCTGGTTAAAGGTATGAATCTGGACAGTATCAGATACATTGTAATGCATGAACCTGGCTCTGATAAATCTCTCTCTACTTTCTCAGGATCCCACCTCTTGCCTTTATCACAGCAAATTACTTTTATTCCCCATACCTTCCTTTTCTCTTCAATTCATGTTTGTTTGTTTGTTTGTTGTGTGTGTGTGTGTGTGTGTGTGTGTGCGTGTGCGTGTGCACGTGCATGCGCTGTGGAGTCCTGGGGTTTGAACTCATGACCTGGGCACTGTTCCTGAGCTTTTTTTTTTTCCTTTCCAGGTGAGACCTCTATCACTTGAGCCACACCTCTACTTTCTGGACTTTCAGTAGTTTATTGGAGATAAGAATTTCCTGTAGGACGTGGCTTCAAACCATGATCCTTAGATCTTAGTTTTCTGAGTCAATTCATATTTTATTTTATGTACAAATGTTTTATCTAATTTTGGATCCTTGTCTCCTATCAATTCTAACCTGGAGGGCTTTGTCTAATATTCCCTGATCACATTCTCTGAACCAAGACCAGTCCTTCCTGTATAAACATCTCTACTCCAGTGATTAAAGTGATCCTTGTACTGAGATACCTGAGAGAGGGATAGCCCAGGTTCATCTAACGTGCAGTTGTTTTGGAGTGTGATTTTCTGAGTGAGGCTGAAGGTCATCACTGAAAAGATGTGCAGTTAAGATATAGGCTACATGGCCTTGTGAATGTGAAAAATGAACCATCTGCACTATAAAATGCAGATGAGTGGAGATGAGAAGATGAACTCAAGAAAGATCAGAGTCTAGGAAAAATTTGTAGCTAGGAAAACCTGAACAGTTATATTAGGCCAGAATTATTTTCCCCTCAAATTCACACATTGAAACCTTAACCCTCATCCAGAATGTGACTGTCTTTAAAATTAGGACCTTTAATGAGACGACTAAGTTAAAAGGAGGCCATCGGAGTGGCCCTCGTCCCACCTGCTGGTGTCTTTATAGGAAGAGAAGATTGGGACATACAGAGAGACAGAAGATGTGCCCACATGGAGATGCAAGTATGTAATAAGTAGGTAGTCATCTGTAAGAGGATAACAGAAGCCTCCAAGAAAGCATTCTGCCAGAACCTTGTACTTAGATTGCCAGCTTCCATCTTGGTTAAGCCACATGGCTAACAGCTTGAGGCAGGCTGCCACAAGAAATCTTATCAAGTACAGGAAAGTGCTTCTCTGTCTTTCTATGTTCATGGTATACTTTCCACTATTGGAGATTTAGGTGGCAGTCCGGAAGGATGTAAAATATGTTTTCAAAAAATTACTAGGAAATGAAGAAAATAATTTCTACAGTCACTGCTCTGTTCATTTTGTACTTCAATATTTTATGTGTTTGTTGTAATTGAACTGCAGTCTTAACTACAATTCAAGAAATGCAATGACTTGTAACCAGTTTTATTCTATTCAGAACTCTGTGGAACTATCCTTTCAGCTCCCACTCTGCCTAACAATGGCCAGCATATGTGTGTCCCCATTTTTAGCAAAAAACATATTGCACCATTGAAAAAAATATGGTCTTGAGAGTCCCAGGGATCACTGCATACTACAGCATATTCATTGTAAACCACTACCTTTGATAGGTGAGGTAAAACTAATAGACACAGGAATGAAGCTGTGGCTGAAATCTTGCACTAAAAAGGTCTACAGCTTGAAATATGTATTTCTGTAAAACACCTTGGTCTTTTCATATCCATCTTTCTATGAATTCTAAAAGAAAATGCTCCAAAACACATCAAACCCATCACACTTGTATAATAGAATTTTACTCTCATAAAGACATCTGATTATACCTATGTTGTTTCTGTAATTTGCCCTCCATCAGACTATATACCTTCTTTTGGTATGTAGTGAACCTGAGCAGGTAAAGGCACTGCTATAATTTGAATAAATATCCCCCAAAGCCTCTGTGTGTTTTGGTTGCCAACATATGGCTCTATTAGGAGGTGGTAGAACCTTTAAGATGTGAGGCTTGATGTGAGGAAGTTAGGTCACTGGTACACAGCCTTGAAGGAAATATTGGGACCCTAGCCCTTCCTGTCTTTTTCACTGGTATGCCATCAGGACTTGCACAACTCTTCTAGCATGGTATACTGCTTAACCACAGGCCAAAAGCAACTGAGCCAACTGACCATGGACTAAAAATCCCCCAACTGTCTTTTTTAATTTTAGATATTTGCTACAGTAAAGTTAGTTGAACAACATAGTGAGCAAGTGCAAGGATGTGCTGGATGTTTTCTAGACCATGTCAGTCTCCAGGGACAGGGAGGAGAAATGAAGTGTTTCCTTCCTGGCCAACTGTGTTTTCGTGTGACGTTAGTTGTAGACAAATGAGAGATGGCGAGGTTCCTTGGACATACCAATACAGAGATATTGCCTAGTTCATCTGATGAGAGGGGCTATCATGATCAAACGCTGTTTACAAGAATCACTGAGCTGTCAATGGGTTTTACACCACATTTTATAGTGAGAACAAAGCATTGTGGCACACATCCGGAGTTCCAGACCCTCAAGAGGCTAAGATAGATGATTCACTCGAGTCTACCAGTTTAAGACCAATCTGAAAATCATCTTGCTTTGTAAAATATAAATAAAATACAATATTTTATAGTGAGAGTGGGAATGGAAGAGGAAGAATAAATGATTTTATTCTGAAGCATTTTGCAGGTGTTTCATATATTTAAAAAATTTATTTTTTAAGAAGTCAAACTCTATGATAACTATAATTTAAAAGCTTACATAACTAGTTAAAACTATAGTAAAAACAGGACTAAAAGGAAAGTTTATAGCAATAAACATCTACATCGAAAAATCAAAAGATTCCAAGTAAATAACCTAATGATAGACCTAAACCCATAGTTAGTAAAAAGTTAACACAGAACAAATATCAAAGTACAAATAAACAAGAGATTAAAAAGCAATACAAAAGACTGATAAAATGAAGAATTGCTTCATAAAAAGATTGAAAAATCTTTTCAAAATCTAGTCCAAATAATACAAAATGGAGAACTTGAATAAAATTAGGGATGAAGATATCACAACTGTTACCACAGAGACAGAAGACTCCTGAGACACCATTACAAAAACTCTCTACTAACAACCTAGAAAACCTAGATGAAATAGGTTAATTTCTGAATGAGTATAACCTACCAAAATGAACAGCACCATGAAGATATAGGAACCTGAACAAATTAACAATGAGAAGTAAAGTAAAATCAGTAACAAAATGTCCTTCTCCACAAATAAAAGTCCAGAAAAAAATGATTCACTAGCTTAATTCTATCAAACAAACATCAATTTTTCTCAAACTACTACAAAAGAAATGAGAGAGAATTCTTCCAGACTATTCTTTTCTTTAATTATAAAGAAACCTGGGCTGGGAAGGTGGCTCAGTGGTAGAATGCTTGCCTTGCATGCATGAGGCCCTGGGTCCGATTCCTCAGCACCACATAAGCAGAAAAAGCCAGAAGTGGCGCTGTGGCTCAAGTGGTAGAGTGCTAGCCTTGAGCTGAAGAGCTGAGGGACAGAGCCCAGGCCCAAAGCTCAGGCCCCATGACTGGCAAAAAAAGAAAAAAAGAAAGAAACCTATTTCTCACAGCTGATATGGCAAAGGAATAGAGACAGAGAGAGAATGGGAGCATAGGTGCAAAAAAACTCAAAGAAATACTAGCAAATTAAATCCAAAAATATATCAAAATGATAATTCATCATGTCAACAGCAGTGGCTCAAGCCTGTAATACTAGATACTTGGAAGGAGGAGATTGGAAGATTGTAATTTGATGCCAGGTTGGGCATAAAACTGTGAGTCTCCATATCAACCAATGGCTGGGCACAGATATATGTCTGTTGTTCTGAGCTACAGGGAAAGTAAAATAGCTGAATGCCATGGGATGCACCTATCATCCCAGCAATCATGGCCCACCAAACATAAAGTGAGACTCAATCTAAAAAATAACCAATGCAAAAATGGTCTGGCAGAGTGTCTCATATGGTAGAATGCCTGCCTAGCATAAAATCCTGAGTTCAAACCCCAATATTATATATAGATGTATATAGATATATATGTCTGTTGGTGTATATTTATATACCCATATATATCAGTCATCATCATCAAGTGACATTTATGCTTCAAATATGTAAATCAATAAATGTTCCACATATGTAAATCAATAAATGCAATGTATCACTACTGTTCTATATATGTAAATCAAATGTAATATATCACACCAACAAAGTAAAGAGCAAAAATTCTATGATTATCACAATGATGCAGAAATTATTTGATGAAATTCAATCTTATTTCGTGATAAACATTCTGAGCAAATTAGATATAGAATAAATACACTTGTAATAATAAAAGATTTATATAACAATCCCACTACTAACATTCAACAATTTTTTTAAATTTTTTTAAAATTTTTTATTGTAAAGATACTATACAGAGGGTTACAGTTACATGAGTGAGGTAATGAGTACACTCCCTCTTGAACATTGTTACCCCCTCCATTGTTTTCCCCCTACCATCCCCTCCCTCCCTCCCTTCCCCGAGGTTCTTTTTTTTTTATTGTGATTAAGTGATTACATAATTTCCAGAAATTCACAGTATTGTGGAATAATGATGC
>NW_012267225.1:20249592-20290481 GCF_000151885.1 Dipodomys ordii
GTACTCACCCTGGAGCTGGTTGTTTCTGTGTGGTATAGGTCGTCAGTTGTTGTTGCAATCCGAGTTCAGTTGGGGTAGTTGCGGGCTGGGTTGGGCGGTGGTGGCTCTGTGTGATTCTTTTCTGTCTCTGCCTCTGTCGAAGCTGTTGGGTCAAAAGTGTCCACGCTCAGGCGGCTTCTTCACTGGTTGTGATCTGCAGGCAGCCCCCTGTGCCTCTGGGGCCCGGGCGGCCCCTCTGGGTGGTTGTGATTGTGATCGGGTGGGTGGTCTGCCAACAGGTCCCTTTGTGGAGCTGCTGGTGCTGAACGGCTTTGGCGGGATGGAGCCTCTCTGCTCTGGTGGAGAGTGAGGGGTGGGGGTGGGATCCTCGTGGAGACTCCCGGCTGGTAGGTTTCTCTGTTCCTGGCGATCCGCTGTTCTGCAAACAGGTACCTGGTGATCTGCAAGCGGCCCCCTGTGACTCTGGGGCTCTGGCAGCCCCCACTGGGCTGGCTGGCCGGCAGCTTGGCGCACTGCTGCGCGGCCAGTAAAGGTTGGGGGAGGGGGAGGGGTCTTCGCTTTTCTCTGTTCTGAAATTCTTCTTTTCCTCTCTTTCTTTTTTTGTTATTTTCCGCCTCTGGTTTTTCTCTGAGTGTTCATCTTTTTGTTGTTGTCGGTCTCTTGGGGAGATTAAGCATTGGAACTCGAACTCTCTTTTTGGTTGGAGAGAGCTGTGGCGTTTCCCTACTGCCCCATCGCCATCTTGGTCCCCCCTCCTCAACAATTTTTTGGATGCAACTTCAAATACACAGAAAACAAATGTAAATATGGACTAATAGAATCATATGACAATAAGAAGTTTCTGTATAGCAACAACAGAAAGAAATGGGAAACATTTTTTCCAACTATTCTCTGTCAAAGGATTTATATCTAAACAATCTTAGGAATTTAAAATACTCTAAATAAGAAAAACAAATAATCAAATTTAAAATGGGAACTAGTCATGAATAGATGCTTCTCAAAAAAGAAACTCAAATAAATCAGATGCAGAAAAATAAATCCCATGTATTCTCTGTGAGTATTGTTAAAAAGAAGTCAATCAGAATGTTTGTACTGATGACTAGCTGGCACCTGGACATACTTAGCTAGAAGTAATACCTTCTATTGTTTATGTAATGAGAGTATATATGCTATGGTTCCCAACAACCTACTATATATTTAATGATTACCTAGGGAATAGCTAAGGCAGCAAGCACAAAGCAAAGATAAGGAGATACAAGTGTTGATTATCCTAATTGGCTCCTACAATGTCTGCACGTTTTGAAGTATCACACAGTGCCCCATTAATACGTACATTATTTTATTAATCACCTTTGTTGATGTTTAAGACAAAACAGAAAACAGATATCATTTTAATCTAACTTTGTTCTCTTCAATGTTTACACCTTTATGCTCACTGATTGTACTTTGTTGGAACAAACCAAACCAAACCAAAATTCTGTGGCTTCCTGAGGAATGGAGTGAGTTAGCTAGGGCATTTGTCTTGCAAGGCTGTGTGTGGGCTGTTACTGCCTTGTCTATGATTCCTGTCTGCATCCACAGTTCTCACTTAAATTGACAATATCAAAATAGGCTATCTGCATAGCCTATTCAACAGATGGTATCAAACTTTTGTAACTAGTGAGTTATAATTACATTTCTGCTTTTCTCCACCACCAAGCATTATTGAACACTGTAAACATAACAGCTTTCTGCATGCTTTATAATTCTTCTTGGCCAGCCCACTGAATGAAGGCAGGAATGAAATACATTTTGTAGGTAGCTGACATATACTACAGCCTTCAGGTGATGCAATAATGATTAACTAGCAATGTCTTATGATCCTTAAGCGCCAGGTAAAGCCAACAAATAACAAGGACCAACAACAATGTAAATCAGTGAACATGCATTTTGTAGTCACAGAAAATGACGTACTTCCTGTCAGAGGCCATCGGCACACACCTTTTCATTCCTCTTAGGTGTTCTTTGCCACATGGCTGAAATTGCTTGTTGTGACATCCTCCAGATTTCTGAGCTCATCTTCCCTGCCAATACCTAAACCTCTGCATCCACCTCTGGCCATAGTAAGCAGTTTCTGTCATTCTCATTTTTAGAAAATCTCATTATGGGAAGCACTGGGTCCATATCTGGTACACTGGGCCCATTCCTTCCTTGCTGAGCTGCTTGAAAACAGTGCCATTGGTCCATTTGGAGTCTTTGTAAGAATTAGGAAAATGTGTCCTTTCCTCAAGGTAGTTTTCTTCCTCCTGCTAGAAGCTTTTAATATAAAGTTAAAAGCAGAAGTGGTTCCTAGCATAGAACCATACCCAGCACTTGCTGAGCACTGCCTGATTCCAGCACACCTTCTTCTTCCAGGACCACAGTTCTTAGTGCCTCATTTTACGTCTTGATGCTAAAAGTAATATTGTAGAAAAGTAGGAAAATACCAAGGCAAAAAGAAAGATTGAAAAGCCTGTAAGGATCAGAAATAATCACATCCCTAAGGAATTATTGTGGTCAAAATTCATCAAACAAGCTCAAGCAAAAAAAAAAAAAGAATTAATTAAAAAGTAGTAATAACATTATAAAAGAATCAAAGAAAAAGAGTAAAATATAAATTAATTAATATCATGACTAAAATGACCCATTGCTACCCTGACATCTACAAAAAGGCTTAGCTATGGTTCTGATTCCATGATGCTGAATTTTCCCTTATGTTTTGCTATATTGCAATCTGACTCATCTCTGAATTTTATGTTTAAATATTCTAGAAAAGTTACTTGGGTAGTTTATTTAGCCCATGATTGGTCATGTCTGGGAAAGGGCTGGTACTATTTCTTTCTCAAAGGAATCATCCTCAGATTTGGGTTAGAACTCCATGAACATTTTAAAGAAATAAAATTTTAGAATACTCTCTTGTATGGTAGAGACATATAGTATGCCCATTTACCTAGTCATCAAATTTTCTTTTTATGTTGTAGTAGTACATTATTTTAATTTCTAAACACTTCAAAATTGTCATCACAATTATGAATAGGAAAGTCCCCAATTACACTACCAACTTCTTTTTTCTGATAAACTCAATAATAATAAATGCTTCCATATTTATTGAACATGATTTGTTTTAATAGTTATTTGTGTGCCTTTACTCTCTTGTTTGTTTCTCTGTGAAATCCTTGCAGGAGGTCTAAGAATGCCTACTTATCTAAAATGACCAGTTAATGGTCTTCATATCAGGAAATGGTCCAGCACTGGATACCAGACCAGTAATTTGGTCTCCACTATATCTACTACTCCATTATTTTGATAATAACCTAAAATCTCTGCACTTCTTGTTTGGCAACTCCCTCCCAACATCAAAGATATTAGTTGCTCCTTGTAAAAACTTTATCATGCTTCCTGTTTATTGAATCTCTTATGTCTCCACGTATCTGGGTACTCAAAATAAGATTCGTTCACTGAAGCTGGCTGTTCTTCTATTGGGATGTTCTCAGAAGTGGTGCTGTGGCTCAAGAGGTAGAGCGCAGGGACAGTGCCCAGGCCCAGAGTTCAAGCCCCATGACCAACAAAAAACAAAACTCATCTTCTCTTGGGCTGTTCTACCTCATCAGGCTTAGCAAGCCATTCTCACTCAGTGCTGTGTCTTATTGTGACTCATCCATGCACATGGTAACCTTCAGTTGACTGGGATTTTGTAGTTGCTTTTCAAGTACTTATGAAATGTGTATACATCACATTTGAGCTGTGCTATAAAATTGTGACATGTTTGGGATTGTCTATGCACTTCAACAAATGTCTATGTCATTTCAAATAATAATAACAACAAATTTATTCAGGAAGCTTTTGTAAAATAGAATCTACATGGTTTTTTTGTTTGTTTGTTGATACTGGAGTTTGAAATTAGGGCCTTGTACTTGCTGGCTTAGTGCTGCTCTGTCACTTGAACCATATCTTTAGCTCTGAGTTTTGCTTGTTATTTTGGAAATGTAGCCATACAGACTTTTCTGCTTGGGCTGGCTTCTAACTGTGATCCTCTGGATCTCAGTCTCCCAAGAAGGTAAGATTATATATTTCCTATATAATTCTATATAAGATGATAACTGTGAGTTCCTGGCTAAGATCCATATGTTGATAGTCTACATTTGGATTTATTAGTATTATCCTGTACTGGTGACAGAAGGTTGCTTGGGTAAGGTTGAGAGAAGAATCAGAGAGAAGCTGGCAGATTGGACAATCATCAAACTTGTCATTTCTGAAGTGAATAAATGATAGTATATGCCATAGCATGATAATCCCTCTAAAATATTTGCTAACCAACAGACTGGTTTCTTTTATCTTAGCAATTTTCTAAATGAAAACAACTTTTCATTCACCCATATAAAACACCAGGTTTTTGGAAACAACAGGCGAAAAACTCAAAGCTACAATAGTAGTTTCAAAGACATCAGTTATAATGTTCCCTCAAATTACCTTCTCAAGCTCTCAGAATGCTCTGGTTTTGAAATAACAGGCATCAAATACTATGCTTTGAAGTGGAAACAAACCCATAATTCCTTGGCTCTTTATTTGGTCGCTGTGTATAGTATCCTTCTGCAAACATTGAAGTTAAATACATTCAATAAAGCATTTTGTTTGTCATAGTAAAGCAGCAAGCTATGGGAAAATGGCCACTAAATCTATTGGTCTGGCTACTTAAACTGCCATTTAAGCACCAACGTTACCTTTCCTAAAGTGTCCATGAAGATTATTTCTTCTTGTATCATGTGGAGTCAGAAGAGCCCAGTACAGATTTGTGAGTTTGTACTAGGTATTTAACCCCATGGAGTAATGTCTTTATCTGTGACACACTAGTAAAAATCCCTCTTACAAGCTTGAGTGTGATCACATTAGGGAACTGAGCACAATTCAGTATGACTGGATCCTGAGGAGAATTTAGGGGAGTGGGAACAAAGACACTAAGTCTACAGGGCACAGGGCACAGAAAATCATGGTAGGCTAAATCAAGGTCTTTATTGTGAAATTTTTATAATAATCAAAGTTTTGTGATTGAATTGCATATTTTTATTCTCACACCTACTTCTCAATTAGTTTTTTTATTCCTTTTTTATGACTCTAGGCAAATTGGCATCCTTAGGAAAAAAGTCACACCCTATTTCATTTAGACTATGTCACTTCTTGCTAAGTCACTGTCCAGGGATGTTATGACCAAGGACATAAACCACTGGGAAGCAGAAACCTTTGGATATGTTAGTAAAAATTAAAAATAATAATACTTGATGAATAATGTTCATGCTATATTACATGTTTTAGTAGAAGACTAAAACAGATTTTCAATATAGACCTGTACTATGAGATACATAGTCATTTTTTGGAACACACTGAGCACTGGTCCCAGTATTCCTGTGGATATCAAAATCTATAGATAGTCAAATCTTTTATATTTTATATTTAAGTCAACTTTGGATGACCTAACAACATTTAACACAATGAAAATACCATGAAATAATTGTTGTACTGAATTGTTTAAAGAAATAATGCCAAAAAAATAAAGGCAGGTGCTAGTTGCTCACAGTTGTAATCCTAGCTACTCAGGAGCTGAGATTTGTGTGCTGTGGTTCAAAGCTAATCCAGTTGGGAAAGTCCATGACTCCTATATCTAATTAAACACCAAAAAGCTTGCGATGAGGGTGAAGCTCAAGTGGTAGAGTATCAGCCTGTTATAAGCAAAATCCCTGAGTTTAAGCCTCAGTTCCAGCACTAAATAAATAAGTAATTAAATAAATAAAGATTCCCATCAAAAACTTTATTTGATTACAAGATGAAAGAGAGAATCTCAGAATATTGTCTTGAATAAAATTCATTGTTAGAGTTAATTTCATCTGTTTGCTCTACCTGCTAGAAAAGTAAAATAAAATAGTTCATGTAGTTTATATTTCATTTCTGTTAAAGTACATTGTTCTAGATCTTTCCAGGCAGTATGAGAAACAATGGTACTATATCAGTCCTATTCTTTCATTTTAAAGTACTTTCTGGAAACTAAAGCTATTTAAAAGCTGGTTACATTTCCACTGGAATTTGTGGAAAACTACAGAAAAGATGGCCGTGTCTATAAGAACATTTTCATGTTGGTCCTCTAAGAAATAGACACTAGGGAAATCACATTGGGGACCAGTGACACCCCTGCCAAAGCTAGAGGTCTGAGATGACTTTCTTTCATAATTTTCTATGATAGGTTTCTGTGCTCCAGCATTGGTCCCATAGGCTTTCTCCAGATGTACAGGTTTATAGATAACAGCATCCATAGATGACAGGAAAGAAGAAAGTTAGCTTCATATCAACAGTGCCAAGACCAGATACATCTATCATCACCATCAGGGAAAACATTAGCAGGAGTCAACTGGTCTTTTACAATAGTGTTAGTGACACTATACTATGACAAAATGTCCTCTCTTTAAAATGGGGCTGAGCTGCAAAGTTTGTTTCAGCATTAAAGATTTCACGTTAGGCCTGGCGCTGGTGGCTTACACCTGTAATCCTAGCTACTCAGGAAACTGAGATCTGAGGATCATGGTTCAAAGCCAGTCCAGGCAGGAAAGTCTGTGAGACTCTTATCTCCAATAAACCACTAGAAAACCAGAAGTGGTGCTGTGGCTCAAGTGGTAGAGCACTTGCCTTGAGCTGAGGAGTGCAGGGACAGCACCTAAGCCCAGAGTTCAAGCCCCACAACTGACAAAAAAAAATTCACATTACAGATGATCATTCACTGTACGATTTTAAAAAGCAAGAAGAAAAGATTTTGAAAGTGTTTCACCATAAAGAATTGATGAAAAGTCACAATGGTGTATTCTCTAAATATACACAATTTCTATGCTTTTATGCATTAGTTGAAAAAATAAACTTAAATCTAGTGCAGAACATTAAAATTGATTGCATACACAATGGAGAAACCTAACTCATGAATTTTTATTACATGGTGTATAAATTGTGCAATTATTCCTAACTGAAGAGAGCAAGAAGAGGTTGCCAGTGAAAATTGAGCTTGAGAGTTGTTCCAGTTCCATTCATTTCCAGTTCTGTGAGCATGCAACAGATTATTACCCTAATTTCAAATTGGCTGTTATATGTTCCAGACATATAATCCCAAAGAGGTAATGGACTTAGAGTCTGAAAATGCCTTTCAATAAAAATATCTGCCACTTTGGCTGACATGCTAAAAGTGAAATGAATAATTTGAGTGTCTGAGATGCTGAAGATAATCCTCTGATCACATTAAAATTGCTGCTCAAGTACAGCAGCACTAAGCAGATTAGCTCCCCGTCATTTGTGCTGGAAGGAAGCAAAAGAGCAAGGAAAATAAACAAAAATCTCCCGTCCTTTAAAAGTGTACAAATCTGTATTGAAGCCTGTTCTTGCTGCTGTGTTGTTTTGTAGGTCTTCAAAGAAATCTTCTCCATCCATTAAGTGCTGAGTGGCCAGGATGATGAAAAACAGCACATACTAATCTGTGGAGCCACCCACCTACAAATTTCACTTCATTCTTCTGTAAACACTGCCCCTCCCCAGTTGGTAAATGAGAATGTAGGTTTAAAAACCACATAAGAGTTAGTAGCATTCAGTGACAGACAGGCATACCCTAAAGATAAGAACTTCCTAATTAACTACTGGCACAAGACCCCCACGAAAAACAGTGATAATTCAAAGCCTTGTTAAGAGGAGAGAGCTACTGGAGTAATAATGGTAATACAACCCTGAAGGTTTTCACAGCTGGCCTGTCAATTTGGCATCCAGGCTCCCTTGAGCTGTTAAGTATGTCAGATTTTTCTCAAGTCAAACACAGAGGGTCTGAAGAGCTTAATGATCATCACATTCATTGGATTTCTAAGCCCAGCCCCATGAGCAATTAGTTAATTGTTCATAAAGCCCTTGGAAATGAATATACTCAGAGCCAGAATTCTGTCATACAGACTTGCCTTGGGAATGTCAAAAATATTTACTAGGAGCTAAATAGTATCAGGCATAAAAACAATGTGCACTGATGCATTGTGTATTGAGGTATCTGACCATCCTACCCACTTTTTGTAAATTATATATCTGTTGTCTTCAAAATGTCATCATTGATATAGCAATTTCTTGCAAAAAATATATTCTTTAACAGCCTTTAATTGTTGAACATATTTTTGCCCACTTACCCCTTGTCTAATATTAAAAAACAAAAATGGTAAGATAATCTTCATGTTTAAAAACATTCAAAAATTGGTATCATGGATACACTTTCACTTAAAGATAAAAAAATTAATTCTTCTTTGGATAGAGATATAGAACCACAGAATATTCAACCTGAAAAGATGCCTGCTGCTTGATGCTCAGTCAGCCAAATCTTCTGTATTTATGCAAGTCAGCTCTTTCTCTTCTGGCTTTTGCCCAGTTTCTCAAGCTGCATCCTGGATATCAGCACTGAGGAGTGGGTGGGACTCTCCTCCCGGTCATTTCCACTTCCTCTTCAGAGTGTGGCTCCCAGAGCTACCACCTGTGCATGCCACAGGGTCATAAAAACTTGCTTCTCCCTAGGCGGATGCTGGTGGTAGCTCATTCATATAATCCTAGCTACTCAGGAAGCTGACATCTGAGGATCTTGGATTGAAGCTAGCCCTGGCAGGAAAATCCTCAAGACTCTTATCTCCAATTAACTGCAGAAACAGCCAGAAGCAGAGGTGTGGCTCTAGAGTAAAAAAGCTCAGGAACAGTGCCCATGCAATGAATTCGAGCCTCAAGACCAGCACAAAAACAAGCAACAAAATAAACAACACTTGTCTTCTGCCTAAACCCCTAGAACAAAGAAAGGCTGAAAGTAACAACTTGGGGTGAGGGAAGAAACAGATCAGGACTGATATGGCAACTTTAGAAACCCCAGTCCTCAAATGAGGGAACAGAAGATATTATATGAAAGGAAATGTACTCATTATCTGACTCATGTAATTGTAACCCCTCTGTACATCACCTCTACAAATACAGTAAAATAAGTTAATAATAAAAAAGAAGGGACCAAAAAGAAATCCCTGTTCTTAAATTACTGGACTATTGCTACCAAACCTAACTTTTCTATCCACATACCAAGCCCAATGAAGTATAAGCATTGGAGTACTTTTTCTGAGCAGATAAAAGCAGAGATCTCCCCACCCTCACCTCTTCATCACCAAGAGGAATTATAGTATCTTTCAAAGTTATCCAAGCCCTAAGTCTAGCCAGGCGTAAATGTGTAGGAACAACTGGATATCGTCCCTCTCATCACTTTCAAAGAACTCTACAGTCTGGAATTTCCCAACATTTGCCCAGTACCACAGAACCAGGAGTTGTGTTGCCATTTACAACTGGATTTCCTGTCTCAGAGCCACGGTGGAATGCAAAAAGAACACCTTCTTGGAGGGCTGGTATCAGAATGTCTATTAGAAAGCCACGTTAAGCCTGGGTATTAAGAGATCCAGTTGTGTTCTGGCTCAATATTGACTTGTAGCCTGCTTAGGGACCATGTCCTAGTGGTTTTGTGTAGCTCTAGTGTTGTTGCACTATGGAGTGTATGCTCACTGCTGCTTCAGCTACAACATTTCATTGCCTCCAAAATAGAATATGCCCATCTGGGAGTACCTGATGTTATGAAGAGCAATGAGACAAGCACAGAATAGTAATAAAGCCACAAGGCTGTTGCTGGAGGCAGTTGATGCTCAAAGCTTACCATGTGGACACTTGTGAAGGTAATTGATGCTTTCTTTGCAATTACTGCATTATCCTTCCAACCCTGTTTTTTTTTCTCAGAACAGAAATTATATAATTGAAACAAGGCTTATCTTACCATAGCCCTTTGGTTATAAATTAAACAATAGGTTGGTCCTTAAAGCTGCTTTAGCTTCTCCTATATAGAAGGCTATGATACTGTGCTTGCCTGTTTCACAATTACGGTTTACCTGGTAACGAGGAAGAGAGCTCAGCCTTTGGCATCCAGGGGTAGATTTGAGGCCTGCACTCGATAGCTTCAGGGAAACTTTTGCTCCCTCTCACTGAGCATCTACTTCCTAATCTGTAAATAAGGATTTTATATAAATTACATTCGTTTTAGAAAATTGTTGTATGGATTATGAAAGCTTAAATTTATAATCAAGCTGTGGAAATTGGCAGATGTTTTCTAAATATCAGTCACCACCAGCCTCTTCCATCTTAAGCCAATGAACAATATGTCCAATTTGCGGGCGAGATGTATGGTGGTTTTGTAAAGTGTTCCCCCAAAGACTCTATGTTCAAGCCTTTGTCCCTCAGCCCATGACACTGTTAGAGAGTGGTAGAACCCTTAAGTGGCAAAATCTAGAAGGTTGTCCTTCAGAGAAGGTGGTGTGTCCTTGAAGCAGACATTGGGACCTAAGTTTGCCTCTCTTCTGTGTCATAAGGTGTTTCTATGCCAAGTGCTCCCACTATGCTTGGCAATATCCCGTCCCAAAGCCAGAGGCCTAAAAGCATTTGATTTGCATAATTGTGAGCTACAGCCTTCAAAACTGTGAGTCTAAACAAACCTACTTTTTATATAAATTGATGGTCTCCAGAATTTTTATAGAGACAGAAAACTAACACAAGCTACAATATGATTAGGTTTAAATTTAGAGTGAGGGGTTAGGGATGTAATTTGATATTAAAGTGCATGCTTAGCAAGCATGAGGCCTGGTGTTGGATCCCCAGAAACACCACACATACATATACACACAATTCAGCATTATTATTATTATTATTTGGTCCTGGGGCCTGAACTCAGGCCCTGGGCACTGTCCCTCAGCTCTTCAGCTCAAGGCTAGTACTCTGCCACTTGAGCCACAGCGTCACTTCTGGCTTTTTTTGCTTATGTGGTGCTGAGGAATCGAACCCAGGGCCTCATGCATGCAAGGCAAGCACTCTACCACTGAGCCACCTTCCCAGCCACAATTCAGTATTATTGTGTGCCTATAGTCCCAGCTTCTTAGAAGACTGAAGCAGGAGGAATTCAGGATTCCGAGAACATCCTGGGCAGCATAGCCAGACCTTCTCTCAAAAAATAAAACAAAGGCTGGGAATGTGGCTTAGTGGTAGAGCAGTTGCCTAACATTCATGAAGCCCTGGGTTTGATTCCTTAGTACCACATAAACAGAAAAAGCTGGAAGTGGTGTGGGGGCTCAAGTGGTAGAGTGCTAGCGTTGAGCAAAAGAAGCTCAGGGACAGTGCCCAGGCCCTCAGTTCAAGACCCAGGACTGGCAATAAATAAATAAATAGAATTTAGGGCTCAGATTTTCAATTTTTTGGCATAGAATGTCAGAGGAAATTTTTACCTCCCAGGAACTTAATGTTTTCAATAACAATGTTTGATGCATTTCAGTATCAATGGACAAGGAGTCCATTCACCTGAAATAGGAAGAAACTTTTGCTTGAATTCAATAGGCATTTCAATTTTGTAAGTAACACGAAAATCTACCTTTAGGATATCAGATTTCTTAAACTTGACAGATCATTCATAAATAATTCTATGTGTTCTTTGAAACTTTTTTCAATCAAATAGCTAAATTAATGCATGCCAAGCAGATTGTTAGTAACTTTTCACTCAGTATATGTAATCCAGGGTCTTAGATATAGAAGTTGATTAGAAAGTTATTCAGTCACATCACAATGACAAGTAGGTGATGCACCATGGCTTTCATATTGGCTTCTTTCATTGAGCATAGCATTGTCAAAGTTCATCCAAAATGTGGTATATGAGAGCTTCATTTGCATTAGATGGATATACCACATTGTAATTATTCACCATTTGATTGGTTATGCCAGGACAAATGGCGATACACACAGAGAGAGGAAGGAGAATGAGAGAAAAGGTGAGGGAGAAAGGGAAAGGGAAAGACAAAGAGAAGAGGGAAGGAAAGGGAGAAGGAGATGGAGAAGGACAACAGTCAGTGTGGTGGTGGGATTGTCCCAGTATTTGGATCCTGTTACCCATCAATACTTTCGGTATTATTCACAACTCTCAGATGTCACTTCCTGCTTGAGCTGACCCTAAATATCAGTCTATGCTGAAAGGTTAGGGTCTATTTTTGAGCATGTGTCCTGACTAGGACGTGTCTTCAGCTTTCACCTTCTCTTCAGATGATACGGTCTCTTGAACATTTCCCAAGGAAACTTTCTCCAGATGTCTTTTGACATAGTGTTGTTCCCTCAATTATAATCTTTTGTCCTAGGTAACAGCAGTCATTTTTACTTTCTTCTTGTTTCCAAGAATGGCCACCTCTTTTCTTCCTGGAGTAAGTTCTGAATTAGGCAGAGAAAGGAAAGAATTTTCCATCAGTTTCATGTAGCCTCCAAACAGAGCAAAACAGACAAAAGATCCTTGTAGGGAAGAAGTACATTCACCATTCAGTCCATAGATATGAGTTTTGTCTTCTTATTTCTGCTTACATGGAAAATGTGTCTGGAGTTTCCAGTAGTTTTATTTGTCTAGGGTCTGTTAGGTTTGGATTATACTGGCTTTATGACACAAGTGGAGAAGTGTATCTCCAACATTTTGGGAAGAGTTTGTAAAGCACAGGTGTCAATTCTTATTTAAATGCATGGGAAAATCATCCCTGAAATCATCTGGACCTGGCATTTTCTCTGCAAATGTATGTGGTGTTTCTAGTTTTGTTTTATTGCTAATTCAATCTCTAATGATAATATGGTTTAGACTTTCTGTTTCTTCTTGAGGAGACTCAGTAATTTGTGTTTTTCCATGAATTTTTCCATTTTATCAGTATTATGATTTTTGTTAACATATGCTTTTCTAGGAATTGCTTATAGTCACCTCTGTCATTTCTCTTTTTATTATTTCTCTTGTTTTTGTTTTTTTTCTTTCATGCAATTGTTTCTAACATATTTATAAGATTATTTCTTTGTTGCTTTGTATGTCCCTCCCCCACAGTATAACCCCTGCTTTCACTGTATTTGATGTTGGTATAATTTGTGGAGGGGAAGGGAAAAAAAATCATTTAACTAGGGATACAGGTGGACCCATTGCAACAATGAGATGTACAAGTCATTATGTAGAAAAAAAACTTTACAACTTTGGTGGGGGAGGGCGGGGGGAGGATGGGAAGGGATGGGAAGGGGAAACAAAGAGGAGGCAACAACGCTTGATAAGAAATGTACTCATTATCTTGCCCATGTAGTTGTAACTCCTCTGTACAGTATTCTCACAATAAAAAATAATAATAATTTGAGACTTCTATCGTTTTTGCTAGACACATTTGTCTGTTGTCTTGGTGGTGCTTGAATAACAGACATCTTTTCTTCTGAAGTTCTTAGGTTGGGGAGTACAAGGTCAGTTTCCAGTTGAACTGGAATGAAGGCTGTCTGGCTGGCTTATAGATGCCTTTTTGCCATGCCCTTATGTGGCCTTTCTTTTGTATTTGCATGCAAAGACAGACTGCAGAGAAGATTTTTGCTGTTGATTTTCTCATAAGAACACAAATTTAATTGGATCAGGGCTCCAACTTTATGACCTCATTTAACAAAGTTAACTACTCATAAACTTGATCTCATTTATAGTCCCATAGGAATTCAATACATGACTAGTTTTGAGGGACAAATGTCAATTTATGACTTTGGCCACTCAAATTATATTTTTGTCAGCTTTGTTATCTTTTTAAAATGTTTATATTTTGTTTCATATGGATTTATGTATTGCTTTGACTCATTTACCTGTTTTAGTTTAAATAATATTGTAAAGATAAAGTATAGGGGGATGTCATTTACTTTCATATTTTTTTATTTCATGCATCTTTTTTCTTCAGTGGGGCATAGGGATTTGAATTTAGGGCCTCATACTTACTAGCAGTTGCTCTACTGCTTGAGCTATGCACCTAACTCTTTTAGGTTTGAGTTATTTTATTTTTCACATAGTGTCTGGCATTTTTGCATGGGGCGAGCCTTAGTAACATTCTGACATACACCTTCTGTATAGTTAAGATTATAGGCATACACCATCACTCCAAGCTTATTGATTGAAGTACTGGTCTTGGTAACATTTTTCCCAGCCTGACCTTGAACTCCTCTTAATATCCACCTCTGAGATCACAGGTGTGAACCACTGTGTTTGGTCTTTACATACAACTTTTGAGTGCCCATTACCTTGGTAAAGTTCTTATATTATAGATAAATCATATGATTTTTCCCAATAATGGAATTCATTGTCTTCCATTTTATTCTGAAACTTGAGTGTGAATAAATACCCTCTTGCAAGTTTAGTCCAAACTAAATGATTCTAGGCCCTGAGTGTTTCAGTAGTGCTAGGCTAGGATGTAAATCCATCTAAAGATAACTAGGTGATTATAATATGCCTTTTTGAGTACTTTTTTGATGAGTAAATTAAACATGAAGACTCAGGAGAGTTCTTGGGGGCCATATAAGAGATTGCATCAGGGAAGCGCTGAGAAGGTTTAGAGGTGAAGTTGCAGATGAGCAGGAAAATCTATCAGAAGAAAATGGTTGTCTCCACAGGACAGCAAAGACAAGGAGGCCACTTCACATCACCCAGCAGGAGGCTCTGGCTGTGACACTGTGGGAGCACAGAGGGGACAGTGTGATGACTTGTTCACCTATGTGAGCCTTCTCTGTAGGTTTCCTTTTTGAAAGGCCTGATCTAGGCTTAGTTAGGTTCTCTTCTTTTAAAGAAAAATGGTAGATTTACATTTTAAATTGTGATTGATCAATCACAATATCACTACCCAAGCCAGTACTGTCACTCTGATAGAGTTTAGTTACTCGTGGATTTCATTGTTTGTTAAGTGAGTAGACTTGGCATGTAAATGGATTGATTTTCAAAATATATAAGCAACCAGGTAGTGGTGATCATATTAAACCTGACATCTATACCAGTCAATTAATTAATGGAAAAAGTCATTGAAAGAAGAGACGGTATGTTTTCTGTCCTCTTAAAATATTCTATGCACAAGTGGTCAGAAAATGGGAAGTAAATTGGCAACTGTATATACACGCACACATTCACATATACATGTAAAAATGAAGCATAAGCTGGGTGCCAGTGGCTTACACCTGTAATCCTAGCTGATCAGGAGGATGAGATTTGAGGATCATGGTTCAAAGCCAGCCCAGACAGGAAAGTCCATGAGACTTTTATCTCCAATTATTCACCAGAAAACCAGACAGCACCCAGGCCCAGAGTTCAAGCCCCAAGACCAACAAAAACAAACAAACAAAATAAAACCAAAAAAAGAAAAAGAAAAAAGAAACATATAAATTCAAAAATGGAAAATAAAATAAAATATAGGATTAATTCTATAATCTTTGGTATGTATAACAAAGACTAAAAGTAATTTCTGATGCATGTAAAGGTTTTCCAAGAATCAGTTAAGTTCTATACATTTAAATTCCTAATAGAGAGTTTACAACCAAAAATACTTTACTAATATATTCCTTAAATAAAATTACCCTGCTATTCTAAGCACAGGATTGGCTTTCATCTCTGGAATTATTGTTAGACCAATAGACTTGATTATGAGTTACCAATAATAATAAACTGAACAAGCAGTTATGAAAATTTTCCTACTATTTAAATTTCTAAGCAGATTTAAATTTTTCCTCCATTGGTTGTTTTTAAACCTAGAAGATGGAAGAAGAAGAAAGGCAAAGGACTCATATTTTCTCTCCTATGCAGAAGCTAGATCTAATTTATAAATATAAATATATAAGTAAACACACATGGAGTTGTATGCCAGTGTATACAAATGTATTAGCCAAAGTATGGTTTATGTAGGGGAGACTTCAAATGTGTAACTCCTTACAACAACTAACTCACAGACCAATAAAATGAATAACAGGAAGCCGGTACTTGAAATGTATGTGAGAAGGGAGCAGGAGCAGATTTCATTTGATATATTTTCACCAAAACATGAAAAGTAACCTTAAAAGTTGCCTAATGAGTATCTTGAACAATACTTTTAATATCAATAAAGAACAATTTCTACTCTTAGATCATTCAAATGGGACAATTAGTAGACAATTATCACTTGGGAATAAATGATGTAGCTAGGTATGTTCAAGAGATGAGCTGTAACAGATTAAACCTGAGACAGGTAACCAGTCCACAGGGTTATGAGTCATGGACAATTACTAACTTTGTCAATCTCAGACCTCTCAGTTTTTGAGAAGGGGACTTCAATTTAAAATACTCTATATACTTACATTCCTAGCTGAGAAGCCTCAGTTGGAGAGGCAGGTGGCATAATGCAGTGTCTAATGTAATTATTTACTCCTTCATGGTTTCTCAGTGGTTGAAATGAATAGAAAAGTTGGAATGTACTGCTGGCAATCACAAGGGGAGGAAAAATACAAGTACAATTATACTGGAATCAAACTATCATTAATCTTAGTAATGATATGTTTCATTAAGCACTGAAATGCTTATTTTGGAGGCAAAATCAGGGTATTGTGGTTTGAGACCAGCCTAGACACAGAAGAAGTTAGAGGAACTCCTTTTCAAACAATGGTTGGGCATGGTGGTATGTGCCTACTATCCTAGCACTTGCCCTTCCCAGTGACACGGAGAAACACAAGTGGAAAGATCAAAGGAAATAACCAATATGAAAAGGACCTAGAGGTGTGGAGCACTTTCCTAGCAAGCATGAGGCACTGAGTTCAATTCCAAGTATTATAAAACTAAACAAACAAAAAAACAAAACAAAAATGATATGAACTGGAATGTGGTAATGCTGAACTTTCTTTTCCTTTTGAGGTACCTGTGAAGAGCCAGAGATCTCAGATGGCATGAACAGCTAGAACTGTAAATGCTGAAGTGTTCTATTTTTTGTTATCACTCTGCAAGGTCTTTTCTTGTCCTGACAGTGGCTCTGGGTAACAGGTAGAGTCATGATCTCTTTCCTGTAGAGCAGATGGAGGAGGCTGGCAGACTTTAGACACCTTCCATCGAGTTCCACAGTGTGGGGAGGAAAAGGGAGACCACAGCTTTCCTGTACAAAGTAGGTAATCTCAACTCAATCGCATTCAGCTTTCCTACTTTTATGCAAGTGAAAAGTAAATACTGGAAAGTTGTTGACAAGGCCCTTAGAAAGGTCATCCTCACGATAAAATCTTTCCTTTGTATTAAAAATTGTCTAGACTTTCTTTTTCCTGCTTTATTGTCCACATGTTTTCTACTCAAAAATCCATTTCTTTTTCCTTCTTTAGTTACGTGTGGTTGGACCATGTTTTATGGAAAACATATCAGACATTTATTATCCAGTATTTGTGGGATCACATACATACATGAGCCCCCACCCCCACCCTGGTAGAAGCTCATTGATGACAGCTTTCCAACACAGACAACTTCCACTTACAGTGTTGTAACTCATGGGAGTGTTTGAATCTTTACCAATTTTTTTTTTAGTGGTATCAGAGTTTGAACTCAGGACATTTTGCTTGATAGCCAGATGTTCTGTCACTTGAGCCATACCCTATGCCCTTGTTTGCTTTGGTTATTTTTTCAGGTAGGATCTATGGTATTTTGCCAGTGCCAGTTTGCTTATGCTTGCCTCATAACTGATATTACAGGCATGAGACACCATGCCAGGCAGGCAATACCAGTCTCAAATAATGTACCAAGAATTCTTATGGGTCATCAAATCATTTGGTAAAAAATCATGATGTAAAGGTACTATAGTTTTTGGAAATCAGTGTGTTATTGAGCATGAAAACTAATCAGAGCAAGGAGGTGGGCAAGACTCAGGTTAGTATGTGCCAATTAATGGTGTGTTTATTTTGTGCCAACTACAGTTCACCCTTATTATCTCTTGGTATCTATGGAGGACTGGTTCTCAGATCTTCCCCAAACCTGCAGATGCTCACCCCACTTTACATACTCACGCCACATATTTACATATCATCTGCACAATCCTCCTGTACACTTGAAATCATCTCTAGATGACCTAGAATAGCTAACTCTGTGTAAATAGTTATTACATTACATTGTTTAGGGAATACGGCAAGATATGCTAAGCGCAGATGCAAGTTTCTCTGAATATTTTCTCTGTGTGATTGCATTATGGGTACAGAATGCTGACTCTCCTGCCCTTAGTGTCACAGATTGCATCCTTACTGCAGGATGGCCTCAGGCCCACATGAGTGGCTGAAGCACCTGTCACACTACAGAGTCATCAGTGGTCATTGGGCACAGGGAGCTCTATGGGAAGGAAGAGGCAGACAGGAATACTGGAAGAGATCTTCTCAGAGTTTTTACTTATCTTTCTTCTGAATTCTATTCATTTTGGTTTGTTTTATACACACATTTTGACCAAGACACATTATTTTCATAAGCTGCATTGTTGAATGGCAACTCCTGTAAATTAAAGATATTTTATATAGACATAATATATATATATATATATATTTATCATTTCAAGAAATCTGATCATTGTACTGCCCTGTTTCTTCCCAAACCCCTCCTGCAGTATGTGCTCATAAGCCTTTCATTTTCTTTGGATAAAAGACTCACTTTATTCCACTTTAGTGGAACTGCCAGTCCTGATATTTCTCCACTCTTGAGAGTGCAGAGTGCTTCCCACTCACTCTCTGAAAGCCAGACCCTGAAGCTCTGTGATGCTTTTCCAAGACAGGTTGCCTCACTTAAAATTTACATCCCCTCCTAACTGGGTCAGAGGGACTAAACAAAGCATAGAGAGCTTATGGGTCTGGGAACTGATATGGCCAATGAGTTGACCAGTGATTTTTAGAGTCACAAGGCTGTCTCCTAGAAACACTGTATCAACTCCTGAACAATGTACCACCCTATGTGATGCTCTTCTTTGGGACTCCATCTGTCTTTCTTCAACGTCTTTGAGGTTTACTTCTCCTTCTGTGTCTGCAGACTTATTCTTTAAGGTCATACAGATGAAGGACCTGATCCAGTCTTTCAATATCAGTACCATCCTCAGCTCTGTGTGAAGATGAACTCCATGCACCACTTACAGCAACATTCAGCAGGTTCCCATTACTTCACTGATGCCAACTCACATTGTCCTTGCCCATCATTGTGACACTGCACTGTATGAAAAACACAGCCTTTGCAAGGCACGTTGAAAATAGGAGCCTCATTTTCCCTGGGTGAAAACAACAGCTTACAGCTTCCATCCACATTAGGGGCTATTCTGAAGATAAGTGATTTCATCATAGCTGTTGCCAGCCCCCTGCTTCATTAATCAAACTAGAAATCCATTGGCCTAAATGAGGTTTAACTCCTTCAAAAGTCAAGTATCTTACTTCTTAACTTCTGGCAAGATATTAAAAATGGCTTGGGCCACAGAGGAGAATGTTTTAGTCCCAGTAGACACTTTTCTTTGGGTCAAATAGTCATCTTACTCTGAGGTCACAGATACTTCAAAAAGGAATTCCCCTCTTGAAGATAAAATGCTACCTCTGAACAAGATTGAACATCTGGGCACAGTTCCTTTCCAGGGATGTTACAGCAGATTAGAAGTAGGTAACACTAAGGGCAGCTAAGAAGTCAGTGACTAACAGGTTGTTCCACATGCCAGTTTAATAGGGGAAAATGTTCAAGTCACAAGTGTTATGTACTTTCCCTCTTTTTTTGACAGACATTTTTGTCTCCTTCTGTAGAAGTAGTGATGTATTTCAGAGCTTGTGGCTTCCAATCTGAGACCCACTGAGGTAGATAAAAAAAAAGGTGAATGTTTCAATCAGTTGTCATTACTATAATGAAACAATTGAGGCAGACTAATTATATAAAGAAGTGAGGCTCCATTTAGCTGAGAGTTTGGAAGATTCAAAGCCAGGGAGCTCTATGCCTGGCTCTTGCAACAGCCCCTGGCAGATAGTGAATGTTGGGAACACAATGTGGAAGAAGAACCACATCTCCAACTAAAATACAGAGAGAGGAGGAAGAGCCAGGCTCACTCCTCTTATATTAAACTCCCTCCTGAGACCTGCCAAGGGGTCACATAAGAACTACTTTAATCCCTGTCAAATCACACCCTAGTGACCTAACAACCTCCCACTAGGACCTACTTTTAGATTTCACCATCTTCCACTACCAACATCTGGAGAGTAAGGCTCCACGATGGCCAAGGGGTGGGGGGTGGGGGATGGCTGGGGAGAGTTGAGTGGGGGGGAATACAGGAGGAGTTGTGGCCATAAGCAATTTCCAAACTACAGGAACAAGTCAGCCCCGAACCCTAGGAGGCCAATTCCAATATCAGCTATAGGACTCAGGGAGCATTGACTGGCCTTCAGAAAGGTAAGTAAGTTTGACAAGAAAGTCCTTGTGCTATCTCTCTTTTGTTTCTCTGTCTCTGTCTGTCTGTCTGTTTGTCTCTGAATGCTTGCTTTGGTTTTTCCATCTTTGACTGAGTGGAAATGATGACTATATAAACTCTACAGACATCCTGGGGGTCTCAGGAGTTGCGGGGGACTAAAGATGCATTTCCAAATCCCTGCTCTGCCACACAGAACAGCCTGGCTGAAAGAAATGACTGAAATTAGAGCACTGGTTTTAGTTCAGAGTGAGGGAGCTCAGGAAAGAACTTTGACATATAAGCTATCTGAGCTGATAGGCTTTTAAATGGTACTTGATGGGGTTTAAATTGTAATCTCCTGCTTTTGAGAAGAATCTTTTAACACTTAAGTGACTGCGCATGTGAGTTGAGTTTCTGGATACTCAGAGCTGCCCTTCCAAGCCTGACAGACTGTAGAGACACAGCCCTCTGGCAACTCTGTGTAAATCTCAGCAAGGGTGACAGAGCAAGGAGACAAGGGCACCATGACAAATTAGTCATTCTTTCTCAGTCATTACCAAGGCTGCAAAGTAAGCATTTATCTTAGGGAAATATTGACTAAGCCTAGTTAGGCTATCAGAGTCAAATCTGATAGAAAGAAAAACCAAATTTATTGAGGTCTTCCGCTATGCCAGGCCTTTTGCATGCATTAAACAATTAATTTTGACACAGGCACATAATTTAAGTATTGGCACTTTTTAATATAAATGGGGACATTCAGGCACATTTAAGTTAAATATATTCCTCTTTATGATAAAATGTGTCTAGAAGACTTTTTTAGCCCAGGTATGAAACTCAGCATTAAACCTAGCCCTTAAATTCATCCTAAATCCTAACCCTAAATTGAAAAAAAATTAACCCAAACCACAACTCAAACTTTAACTTTAAGCCTCAACCTAAATCTAATCAAAACCCCAGCCCTAAATGTAACCACAAACAACTGTCTCCAGAAGCCACTGTATAACCTCTAGGGTACAATGTTGTTGTGCCATATATGTTATTTGTTGATCGATGTTATTTGGGATCTAGTGAATTGTTCAATACTAAATAAATTGCCTTCAAACTGCAATTACTGCCTGGTGGAAACCTAAGATAATTTCATTAAATAGATTGATGAACTCAGTAAGCAGTTATATACCCAGGCTTTGTGCTAGTGCATTGAGAAATATATTTAGAAGTTGTGTTTGCCATTTATGCCTCAATTCTTATGTAGCTTTCAAGTAGAAAAATGCTCCAATAAGATTTGAAGCTAAAGCATTTGTAGCATAAACAGAAATGGGATTTTCATTTTGAAAGTTGCATTGTCATTCTTTAAAAATGTTTTTTTTGTATTAAATTTTATCCTGCCTGAAAGATGCAATAGTAAACACCAGCTCTGTTTTACCATTGAAGTACAATGCTGTCAAAATAATAAGTTAGTTATATAATGATCTGGCTACTAGGAGCTTAAGTATCAAGCCTGTTGTACTCCAAAGATTTACAAAAGTTCAAAGGAGAATGGCAAACATCAAAATCCAAACAGATTTGGCATGGATGGAAGGCTCTTTTAGAAAATGAAAGATTCTCCTTCTTTGTGAGCTAAACACCAGTTATAGGAGCAATGGAAATGAAATCTCTCATCCGGTTTTGTATTTAAAGATAATAACAGTGAAAATCCAACCCAGGATCCACAAATAGTCCAGGCAAATCAGGCAAAGAAATAGAAGAAGAATACATTTCAAGTATATGGCTTATTCCCAGGAATTTGTTCCAAAGACAGAATGAACTTACATATTGTGTGGACGCTCAATATCTACTTGTCGGTTGAATGAAGTAAATGAGTCTTCTTAGCAGATCTGTGTATTTGAATGGATTATTGCAAAGAGAGACCTCAGGATTTTGAGGGACCATTTTATATTCTGTATCTCTGGAAAGCATGGGAAGAGGATGATATATGTTCTTAGGGTTTAGATTATTTTTTTCTCAGCTGGAAGAGACTAAGTTACTCCAACTCATTAAAGAGCCTAAACTAGCTGGGAGTGTGGTTCAAATGTTAGAGTGCTTGCCTATCAAGGGTGAGGCCCAATGCTGCAAAGGAAGAAAGGGGGGTGGGGAGAGGGAGGGAGGGAAGGAAGGAAGGAAGGAAGGAAGGAAGGAAGGAAGGAAGGAAGGAAGGAAGGAAGGAAGGAAGGAAAGCAGTCAGGCAGGCAGGCAGGAAGGAAGGAGTGGGTGAGCTTAAACAAGTTAAAATCACTATTATAAAATTTTTCTCTTCAAATTGAAAATTGCTTAGGCATAGTGACTGAATTGTAAATTTATTAACTATAGTCATTTATGTAAAATGACCTGATAATTTATGTCATTAAGATTTTCTAGTGAAAGGGAAAAAAGAAATGCAGAACAGAAAGCTGTGGCTTTTTCTAGCCTGTGCTCAGCAATAGTGGAGGGTCACTACTGAGCATCTTCTTCTGAAACTACTCAGCTAATCGCTGAAGTCAATTACCAGTGTTCTTTGTTTTTCTTTCACAGGGACTGAAAAGCAAACTCTATTGTTTAATGAAGTTGGGCTGGTTGCTTTGTAAAAATATGTGAGAAAAAATGTGTAAAGGGTCAGGTTACTTTCTTTTTTGGGGTGGGGGTCAGGTTGTGGGGTCTGAACTCTGGGCCTGGGTGCTGTCCCTTAGCTCTTCAGCTCAAGGCTAGCGCTCTACCCCTTGAGCCACAGCGCCACTTCAGGCCCTTTTCTTTTTGCTTATGTGGTGCTGAGGAATCAAACCCAGGGCCTCAGGCATGCAAGGCAAGCGCTCTACCACTGAGTCACCTTCCCGCCCAAGGGTCAGGTTACTTTCTTGCTCAAGTCCTTTAATTGGCCTTCTTTTGTTCAGAACAAAATCTTAGACTCTTAATTGCAACTTCCAAGACCTTCCTTAAATTTCCCAACTAAGAAAATACTAGCATCTATCAATTTCTATCTTGATAAATGTTCCCATCAATTTATTTTTAGTATTCCTAAGAACAAAACTCAGGGCATTTTAGCAAGCACTCCAACACTTAAGCCAGGCCCCACAGACCTTGTGATTTTGTTTGTTTTTCATATTAGTCTCAAGTTTCTAGCATGGACTGGCCTATGACCCTGACTGTCTGAAATGGCTGTTATCACAGGCAATTGCCATCATACCAACCTTCAGTCCATTTGTTTTGTTTAGTGCTGGCATTGGGTTTTGAACTTAGAGCCTTGCTCTCTCACTTGGCTTTTATTTTCTCATGACTATCACTATAACTGCTTCAACCACATCTCCATTTCCAGTTTTTTGCTGGTTGTTTCTTGGAGATAAGAGTCTCGCAGATTTGTTTGGGCTAGTATTGAACCTTGATTCTCAGATCTTAACCTCCTAAATAATTCACATTATGGGTATGTGTTACCAGCATCAGGCTTTCAGTCAATATTTTTTCTTCATAATATTGTTTCATTTTTGCTTAGCAATATTTATTGTCATGCATCTATAATTTGTTCTGTGATTTTCTTCCATTTGACTAGGGAGCTGTATGAGTTAAAGTGTGTTTGTTACATGAAGGAAGTGTTATGCCAAGGTCGCAGGACCCCCCCGCAAGAAGACCACTGAGAGTCAGACTCTACAGCTGTTTTATTTAAACAGCTCCGACACAGTGGAGCCTAGGAGGAGAGCCCTGAGCTAAGGATTTGCAGGTCTTATATAGGCACACAATCAACCAGGTGTTTTGATTACCACCATGTGTTGCTTTGCTAAGCAACACGTGGTGGTCACTGCCTCAAACTTTAACCTTTCAGAAGGAATGACTGTTGACTCTAAGGACACTGGAATGCTTGCTCTGGGGAAAACAACTACAAACAACAGGTGAGAGTTATACAAAATTAAAAAAATAGATAATGTCTTCAATATCAGAAAATGTTTCACATTTCCCAGCCATTGATTGTGGAAAACTAGTGATGTGAAGTGGTATTTGGAAAGATTTGAATGAAAGTAAAACTGAGTGGATATGATAAAAGACAAGAGAAGGATTGTTTAGGTGAGGAATGGCATAAGGCAATCACTGAAGAGACTGGAACAAGAATTGCCTAAGGGAATAAGCTTAAGGAAAGTTGACCAATTAGAAAATGGTCAGATCAACATTTGGTCTTCCAGAACTACAGGTAATGTTACTTCAATCCTTCTGAACAGTCTCCCAGGGAGTAAACCATAGTACTGGTAGGGCGAAGTATTGAAAGTTGAACTTAATTATCAGAACCTCATTAGCTCTTACTCTGAATATTACATTCAAGAGTCTATAACAATACAAATGAAAGCAGCTGGAAGTAGGGTCTTGCCTGACAATGAGCGAGATCTGGTTATACTTCACCTTGTCTTATCCCACTTCTTTTCTTCCTTTGGAGACTCATGGTGTATTAAAAAATTAAATGTAACATGCATAAAAACCTCTGATATATTTAATATGTCATTTAACATAATACGTTTAGCACCAAAAATTTAATATTGTACAACTGTGTAGATTACAGACAAAAGACTTATGGTGGGAGAAAGGCATTTTATTACAATGTAATAAAAGCTTCCATTTATATGAGGAACATATTCTTTGTGTGGAGGTCCAAATTAGTGATGAAATACCTGAATATGTTCATTCATTTCATAAAACTTTATAAAATGCCTACTCTATATCAGGTAAAGCCATAATGCTGACTATGGAGCAATAAGCAGATCTCCAGGAAGCTTCTGTCTCCAGGCCCCTTATGGGACTCAGGAGGATACCAACGCCCAAGAAGCAATACTACACTAGAAAGTGGCCACTCCATGCTAAATTTTAAGAAAAAAAAATAAAATGTAAATCACAATGACTCAATGGAAGGGTAAGAATAATGATAGAAAATATCAATATTGACTGATATTAAGGTTTACCAGTTGGTTTTATATTCACTTAACTGTAGGGTGATGGTAAGGTTGACAAGGATACAATTAATAAGTACTGTGTTAGCCAATTTTGATCACTGTAACAAATACCTGGGATAATCAACTTATGAAGGAAAGAGATTATGTTGGCTACTGGTGTCAGAGGTCCTAGTCCATGATAGATTGGACCCATTCCTTCTAGACCTGTGGTGCGAAAGTACAGTATGGCAGGAGCCCATGGAAGGGACTTGCTTCACAGATGGAAGGTGAAAAAAGAGAGTTGACTGAATTCTTTTAATGGCATGCCCTTGATGACTTAAATAGCCTTCACCAGGTCCTATCTTTTAAATATTTTTTACATTTGGAGATTTAAGATCCAAATGGCTCAAACAGTAGCACAGCAAACACAAAGAGCTGAGCTCAACCATCAGTACAGTCAAAATAAAACAAAACAACCCACACAACTCAAACTGTAGCAAGGTATTAAAATAAAACTAGACAATAATGAGCTGATCAGGTCTGGAGTAATCATGTGAGTGCGAGTATAATTACAGGTCCAATGAAGGCAAGAAGGAAACATTTCACGGATGAGTTTAATACGTCATTCATTTTTGTCTTTCATCTACCTATCACCACCCCTAAGGAAAGTGAATTTTAATTTATGATTCACTATACAATAAATTCAAAATGTACTTAACACTGGAATCACAGAAAAACTAACTAAAGTGGAGCCAATGATGATGATTTTTGACACATCTTTCCTCGTTTGTTTTGTATTTTAACCATGTCCTATGGTGTTGGTATTTTTTCTGCAGATGATTTTCCTCCTACCAAAGTCAATATGACTTCAGTTAGCTTTGTGCAAATGTAGAAAAGTTCCATAGGAGGTTACTCTAAGAAATGGCAATAGCAAGAAATACTGATTTGAGTCTTGGATTAAATACTGTTTTGTTTTCTTGATTAGTTCTTCCAAGAAAAATACTCTTTGATGTTAACATCTACTAAGTGAGTAACATCTTAGTGGAAATTAACTTTTCAGGATTTTAATTTTCAAATATTTATTGACAAGTAAGGACAGACTATGTATTCTAAATGTATTATGTTAGATGGCATATTAAATGGCATTTTGAAAATTTTTATTTTATTGTAAAGATGCTGTAGAGAGGGGTTACAGTTATAGGAGTAAGGTAATGAATACATTTCTTGACATTGTTACCACTCCATTGTTTCTCTCCTACTATCCCTTCCCTCCCTTTCCTCCCCCACTCCCCTGCCCCTACCTGAAGTTGTAAAGTTCCTTTCCAACACAATGTCTTGTGAGTATCATTGTTGCACTGGATCATCCTTTCAGCATTTTATTATTCCCCTTCCCCTCCCCAGATTAGACAAATGTATATACGAGATGCAGGATACCAAAATCAAATACAGTGAAAACAGGGGTTATCCCATAGGGAGAAGAACATACAAAAGAAACAAAAAAATCACATAATGCATTAAACATAACAACTACAGAAAAATCTCTTGTGTCCATCTCTTGGGGTTCATATCATCTTATATGGTCATATGTACATAGCTTTTGAGCTTTTCTACAAAAAAAGGGAAATCATGGGACTTATATTTATTTGGGTCTGGCTTGCTTCATTTAATATGATTTTTTTCCAAGTCTTTCCATCCTAACAAATGGGGCGGTATCATTCTTTCTGATGGAACCATAGAATATATATATATATATATATATATATATATATATATATGTATATTCATCTATTGAGGGGCATCTGATTGGTTCCATATCTTAGCTATGGTGAATAACACTGTGATAAACATAGTTGTGCGGATAGCTTTGTGATTGTTTGGGTAAATGCCTAAAAGTGGGATTGCTGGGTCATAGGGGAACTCTATGTATAGTCTTTTGAGGAAGCTCTATACTGCTTTCCAAAGTGATTGAACAAATTTACACTTCCCTTTTGGCCACATCCCCTCCAGCATCTGTTGTTATTAAATTTCTTGAGTATAGCTATTCTAACTGGAGTGAGGTGGAATTTCAATGTTGTTTTGATTTGCATTTCTCTTATGGCCAGAGAAGTTGAGCATTTCTTCATGTGTCTATTGGCCATTCTATTTCCTCTTCAAAGAAGTCTCTCTAAGCCGTTAGCCCATTTATTAATGGGGCAGTTGTTTCTTTGAGGATTAGTTTTGGGAGGACTTAATTTTTTGAGTTAAAGTATATTTTAGATATGAGGGAGGCCCTTGTGTGTTGTATAGCTAGTGAAGATATTTCTCCCAATCTGTGGGCTTTCTATTGATCTTGCTAGCTATGTCCTTTGCTGTGCAGAAGCTCTGCAGTTTCATGTAATCCCATTTGTCAGACCTTTCTTTGATTTCTTATGTTTCTGGGTCTTTATTAAGAAAATTTCAGCCTGTGCCAAGGATCCCTAGTTTCTCCTGTTCCTTCCAGTAATGTTTTCAGGGGGTCTGTTTTTACTTCAAGGTCTTTGATCTATTTGGAGTAGATTCTGATGTAGGGAATGGGGATCTAGCTTTAGTTTTCTACATGTGTTTAATCAACTTTGCCAGCACCATTTACTGAAGAGGCTGTCTTTCTTCCATTCTATTTTTTGTTTTTGGCTCTCTTATCACAGATTAGGTGGCTATAGGTCTGTGGGTTCATTTCTGGTTCTTCAGTTTTATTCCATTAGTCTTCAAGTTCTGATTGCTATGTCTTTGTAGTAGAGTTTGAAGTTTGGTATTGATATTTCTCCAGCATTGTTCTTTCTATTATGGATTGTTTCTGCAATTTGAGGTCTTTTATTGTTCCTATGAATGTTTGGATTGCTTCTTCTATTTCATCAAAGAATAAAGTTGAGTTATTAATGGGTATTGCATTGAATCTGTAGATAGCCTCTGGTAGTATTGCAATTTTCATGATGTTAATCCTCCCAATTCAGGTTACAAGGTGATTTAATATATGCATATATTATATAACAATTATTACAATCAAGTTTATCACCATGTGTATCACCACTCACACCATACATCTGATTTTTGGTACTTGGTCATATTACATCTGATGGGATTTATTCCTTTTTTAGTAACAAGAGTTTGAACTGTAATTGGTGTGAGGGAAATAGGAAAGATTGCATGAAAACAGTTGTTTAAGAAAGATGTAGAGGGACACAACTTGATTTTTCTCTCTTGCTATTGTTTTCAACGTATCTAAAATGTACTATGTGATTTTTTTTGTTTCTTTGTATGTTCTTCTCCCATGGTATAACCCCTGTTTTCACTGTATTTGATGTCGGTGCCCTGTATCTTGTATATACATTTTTCTAATTTGGGGAGGGGAAGGGAAATAACAAAACGCTGAAAAAAGGATACAGGTTGACCTATTGTAATAATGACATGTACAAGACACTATGTTGAAAACGAACTTTACAACTTGGGGGGGAGTTGGGGAGTTGGGGAGGAAAGGGATGGTAGGGAAAAAACAGAGGAGGAGGTAACAATGCACGATAGGAAATGTACTCACTACCTTACTCATGTAACTGTAACCCCTCTGTATACTATTTTTACAATAAAAACATTTTAAAAAGAGAGAAAGATATAGGATATTCATATGAGCAATGTGCCCGGGGGATAAAATTACATAGAATAGTGTATGAACAGAGCATTTGATGAGTTAGAAACAATCAAGTTCACCCTAATGATGACAGAAGAGGGAACTAGCCAGGTACATGGCCTGCTCAAGAATTTGTCCATCTTGGTGCTCCTCTAACACTACCATGCTGATGTGCCCTATTCAGGAGCTCCATTATTTTTAAATTTGTGCCAATACAAGGGCTTGAATTTGGAGCCTTATGCTCACACTCAGCTTTTTTGCTCATGACTGGGGCTCTACAACTTGAGCCATGTTTCCAACTTGGCATATTGCTGGTTAGAGATGAAGTCTCCAAGACTTTTCTGCCCAGTCTAGCTTTGAATTGGGATCCTCCAGGTCTGAGCCTGCTGAGTAGCTAGGTTTATAATACATACAGTATCAACACCTGTTGAGTCACACCCATGGCTTCTGAAACTTTATTTTCAAGAGAGTAATGCTAACTTCCATAGAACATTTGGTCTAAGTGAACTCTTTCCTACACATGACCCTCAGTAATACTTTAGGTGGTTGGTGGCAAGAGAGACATAACCTTGGCAGAATCATATTTTATACCCAAGACATAGGATTCTTTGAATATTAATCTAAGGTACCACACTTAATGATGAAGCCCTCTCTGAAGCCAGGTCTGGCTGGCCTGGAAATGAAGGATGAGCACGCAGAACTTATGTCTATAGCACAGGTATTTCACCCCAGGCCCAGAGCCTTGCATAAACCATGATGGCTCCACTGGAAGGATTCATCCCAAATAAATGAACAGATTGCTTGCCATGACTCTGAAGGGGCTAGTTTTAAAATAAATCTGCTTTACATGAAGAAGCTGTCTAGGCCTCTGGAGCCAGACTGGTACTTACTTTCATGATTTAACACACAACCCATTCTTACTGAATGTTTCACACGTTGTGAGTTTTCTCTGAGTTTACCAGTGCTTAGTATTCTGGAAAATAGAAGGAACAAACTCTTATAATACAGTTAAAAGGCATGTTAATGAGTATCGCCTTTGAGAACAAGTGTCATCTGGGCTGTCTCTAGGCTGAAGTGTGTGACAATGAAACACTACAGTGTCTCTCTTATATTTAGATTGTGGCTTTGGATAGAAAAACCTGATTATTTTTCCCTAATATGTCTTGCTTACCTTCAACATAAAATGTCTTGAGCAATCACAGGGTGTTTTTCCTAGGCTATTTCCATGGCTATTGCCATTTGCTTAAGAACAACTGAAACAGTTGTTCCAAAATGCAGTTGTATGATTATAATTCTCCCCACAGCCCATACTCTCAAATAATAAACCTTTTACTATAACACCAACATGAAATGCAACAAATTGCTTCTTCAGTGCAAGTTAAAAGCTATAAGTACAAGTAAAAAAATCTATAAGTACAAGTGAAAAACTATTAGCTGAGAGTCCATGGCTCAGGCCTATAGTCAGGAAGCTGAGATCCAGAGGATCATATTTCATGAGCAGAAATAATTGTTATGAAATAGTTATCAGTAGAAAGCCAGGCTGGAAGTGTAGCTCAGGTGGTAGAAATCCAGGTATACAAGAATGAGGTCAATACCATCAACCAACCAAACAAATAGCTATAAACCACTGTTCTTTCTATATGAAAGATAACAGATTAAAATGTATTTTCCCTATACCCAACAAAAATAATACTGCAGGGAACACTTTTTTTTTCTTTGCTCTTCAAATTTGTCTTTTAGTAGTTGAGAGCAGATGAAATCTTTTATCACTATATTTAGACGTCAGCCAGGAAGGTCGGCACCATGGTAACTGCTACGAGAAGAAATGTTAGCAAGGGAGAGGCTCATGTCCTCCAAGAAGGGGTTTAGTCAGTGCAGGCACTGGGAGAGGAAAGGTATTGGCCGGCTAAGGCCAAGGCTGATTGTACCTGCTGTTCTTGTACTGTCTCCAGTATCCATAAAATAGAGAAGGATGATGCAAATGAGTCCCTGAGCTTTAGGCCCCTCTGAGGAAATCTATACTACTCACTGATTTCCCAAAATGCTGCTTTGCCTAAAGCGATCCTGTGCCATGAGTCCCAGGATTATTCTTTATGTTCCCTTTATAGTAAGATACAGATAAAAGGATCAAGGTCTTTGCATTTATATCCCATGTTATTCCTGAATGCCTACATCATGGGAAGAAGTCATACAGTCAGCAAATTCTCAGTGTGGGCTTATCTGTTGTCCAAGACTATTTTAGGAACAGGAAATGGAAAATGAAAAAATAGCCTGGGTCGTTATTATTAGGGGACTTCTGTTAACTGAGATACAGTTAGATAACATGCAATATAAATAACAATAATATACAGGAGACAAGACATTTATATATTTTTAGATTTTTAAAAATTATTATTAAGCAATTATATAAAGAGGTTACAATCACATAAACCAGGTTATGTATCCAATGTTTCTTTGACACTTTCACTCTTCCTTCATTCTCCCCCATATCCTCCTCATGTCACTACTCACAAGTTACATAGTCCTTTTTTTACATAGTATACACTGCTTACAATGACAAGACATTTTAAAATGCTAAATTTGTGAGTGGTATTAAGATCATCCATGGATCCAGGCAGTTTTCATACAAAGGAGCGTGGTGGAGAGTGGAAAGTGGGAATTTGGCTCTGTAAGGTAGAAAATTAGCCACCGAGTACACTGAGAATAGGCTTGAGGAGAGCAGGGGTGGGAAGAATGACCTGTGGTAGTCAACAAATACTATTCCAGTACAACAGGAGAGCAGCCAGCTTCAGACAAGTAGAAAACCATCTTGGCTGGTCTGCCATGTGTATGTGTTCTTTGGGAGCAATGGTGTGTACACACACACACACACACACACACACACACACACACACACCCCACATGCAACAAGATAGCAATAGCCTAGAGAATATTTTTTGTAAGATCTAAAAGAAAAAGTTCATTGTTCCAAGCAAAGTGCATCATTTCCCTTCTTTCCTGAGAGCACCAGCTCACTGTAGCTGGACCAAAGCCTAGCATGACTCTTCAGTCCACAGTGACTGTCAAATCTCAGTTGAAATTGTCACAGGTCCTGCTGAATAGCAAGGGAGGCCCCACTGATCAAGGGCTCTGATCAGGCTTTAGAGCAACTTTACCACCCAGGGACTCAGGTGGCTTCTCCTGCAGCCTTTATCTTTTGCCCACAGATATCTGATTCCCTAGGCCTCATTACTGGGACTGCTATGGTGACTGTTTGTGCCAATACTAGGTAATTAGTGAACTCTTCCATTCCTCCATAGTGGCATTCTGCCCCCATGACTCAGTCAAGAGCATTTGGTGACTACAATGGAGGAAATCAGAGCAATAGTCAGTGACTTAAAATTCTCCTCACTCAGAAGCCATTCAACATGGCAGATGAGAAACACCTGCCATTGTCACTCTGTAAATGAGAAGCCTCTGGCAGCACTGAAGAAACGAGATTCTGAAAAAAAGAAGAGACAAAGTGAACCAAAAACTGAGAAGCAGATAAGATGGAAGGCAGAAAACTACAGAGAAACAATCTCAGCAGAGAAAAAGCAGTAAGGAGTCTGAAGATGGTTCCACCTCTCCAACTGGAGGAGGGAAAATTGAAGACTGCAATACCAGATAAAATCCCTTTGATCAAAGGGATTTGGCTCAATTATCAACTGACCAGTTTCAAAGCTCAAGAACTACTCTTTTCTACTCAGGGTGAAGAAGCTTAATCATAAAACCTATTACAGCTGATAAACACTATTGAATAATATTGGGTATTTGGTTATATAGGGAAGTAAGACATGGGAGTTAAGCTTAATAGAAAAACCTAATGAGAAAGTACAGAGAAGTAAGTAGAAATACAATCTACTTAACATTGCCTTGTGATAGGGAAAAAGGAGGCAAAATGAAGAGAATTTGATAAACACACACACACATACACACACACAAAACCCACAATAAAACCTTTAAGCAGCCAAAATGACTCAAAACAACCAACACAAAACAAAAAGAGAATAATTTTTGGGCAATATAGTCATGTAGTAAGGAAGAGAGAACAGAGATGGGAGGAAAGATGAGCCAGAACCGTTCTAATTGTAGATACAAGGAAAATATAAATGGGTAAGGACTATAGAAGGAAAGTGAAAATATGATCTAAAGTTGAATACGGAAAGATAGGTGTTGTGGTTGAAGACAAAGTAAGGGAGGCAGACACAACTGAAAGATAGAGGGGAGCAGGTTAATGGCCTACACTAAAAAGTAAAAACTCAAAAGTAAGTGGTCTTTATCAGATGTACGGAAAAAAAAGCACTATACAGTTAAATGAATAAAAATTAAAACCAATCAAAGCAAAACATCACCAACGTCAAGTAGATTTATATAAAACAAAAGAAGACTGCTTATTTTTGTGTGTATACCTCTTCTGTTGGATGAAAGAGGAACTCATGTAATTTAGATCTGGATGGTATGGCTCTGTTTTTCTCAGCAGTCAATATATAGAACAGCTTAATGCCAGGCTTAGAGGTTCATTGCTGTCTTGGACTCACTCAAGAGGATTCTCTCCTAGCTAGGGAAGGTATACTAATTGTTTCCCATGGTCCCACCACTGCATATATTTAACGGCCAGTCATCTTCAATGGCTGCCATTGTCATATCAGCTGCCACTAATGGCAACGTTTCCTGGATGTTACAAATTGCTGAGGCACTGATCCACAGGCACATACAGTAGCCACCACACCAGAAATGGGTGTAAAGCGTTAGCTGTGCTTGGTCATTATTACCAAGCACCTAGAGAAAGTCAGTCCCAACAATAGGCACTTTCTCAAAATGATGACTCTATCATGCTTCAAAATAAAGAGGAGCACACAATGCCTTTCTACACCAGAGCTAGACTCCCACAGCATATCAAAGAATTTGTGTCTCAAAAATCCCTGTAGAGACTAGGTTTACAGGCTGAGTGGGCTTTCCCCCATTTCTAGACTTGCCAGTCTATTTTATCTGGTATTGCAGTCTTCAATTTTCCCTCCTCCAGTTGGAGAGGTGGAACCATCTTCAGACTCCTTACTGCTTTTTCTCTGCTGAGATTGTTTCTCTGTAGTTTTCTGCCTTCCATCTTATCTGCTTCTCAGTTTTTGGTTCACTTTGTCTCTTCTTTTTTTCAGAATCTCGTTTCTTCAGTGCTGCCAGAGGCTTCTCATTTACAGAGTGACAATGGCAGGTGTTTCTCATCTGCCATGTTGAATGGCTTCTGAGTGAGGAGAATTTTAAGTCACTGACTATTGCTCTGATTTCCTCCATTGTAGTCACCAAATGCTCTTGACTGAGTCATGGGGGCAGATATTAAAAGATATAAATTTAAAGCATGGATCGTTTATTCTACACAAGTTCTTATCATTCTTGAGTATTCAAAGTAGCTTGGAAAACCCCAATATTTTATACCTTTAGGGTGGATTATTTCCTTCCTTTTCAAGACCCATCCTTAGTCTTTCACAGGTACAGATCAGAAGAACATCCAATTTGGCTTTAGGACAGGTTCACATGATTAGAGATGCTCTCTCTCCAGCACTATTCAGAAATGTGCTTGGCCCAGGCTAGCCATGCAGACAGGACTAAAAGCTCCACTGTGCTTCTCAGAAAGGAATAGAAAGTAGGGTTGTCGTTTTCTTTCCTGGGTAGGAGTTCTTTCCTCTTCATTTGTTTAGAACAAAATTTACAAAGATCTGTTAGCACTATTATCATTCCATCTACTGTAGTGAGCTGAAAAACTGAGTCTTAGAAAACATTTTTTCTAAAAAAAAAGGGGGGGCCTCTTTCAAGTCAATTTCTACTGAATCTGACTATAATTGCTTGAGGAGAAGAGAATGTAAACTCATAGAAGTGTGGGGAAGGGTGAAAGACAAGCATTTTCTTTTTTTAATATTTTATTTTTTTCTAATTAATTATTCTTTTTTTATTGTGAGAATACTGTACTGAGGAGTTACAATTACATGGGCAAGATAACAAGTACATTTCTTATTAAGCATTATTGCCTCATTGTTTCCCCTTCCCATCCCTTCCCATATTCCTCCCCTCCCCCTACCCGGTCCTCCCCACCCCCCACTAAACGACTTGTACATATCATTGTTGCGATGTGTCCACCTGCATCCCTAGTTAAATGATTTGTTTTTTCCCTTCCCCTCCACATATTATACCAACATCAAAAACAGTGAAAGTATGGATTATACTGTGGGGGAGGGACATACAAAACAACATAGAAATCATCTTATAAATATGACAGAAACAATTGCATGAAAGGAAAAAAAAAACAAAAAAAAACATTTGAATACGTATCTTGGGGTTCATTCCCCTGAAGACAAGCATTTTCTTAGACTCCTCATCAAGTCATAGTCTGTCCAAAAGGAGAATATATTAAAAGGAGTGAAATTGATTAAGATATATTATATTCCTAAACTGCTTTGTCAAGTGGCAACTCCTTTGAACAATCATTTAAATATTTTTTTAAAAAATTTAAAAAGGAGATTATGAATTAGAAATAAATTAATTTTCTTTTAAGAATAGAATAAGGCATGTAGGCAGGGACCATATGGAGCTACAATTGTGGAAATGTGTTTTTCAGTCTAAAAAATAATGTGTTTTGTTTCACTTGACAGTTGAAAAGGAAGAAACAGAATCTTCCTTTTTGAGATGCTGACCTTGAAATAATGGGCATTATTATTCTTCACCCTATGGTAGTAGGGACTATAGAGAGAGTCAAGGAATTTGACAACCTGTTAAAGAGATATTATGGAATATCTATAAAGTGGAAATTATCTAAGGCTTTGGGGTCACTGAATGCAAGCCAGGGCAGAGTGGTGTTACTTGTTTATTCACTCCAGGCACATTTATTGAGCACCACTGGTTGAGTTAGTTCTGGTAATATCCGTTCATGTTAATATCCGTGTTGTAACACTTTCTTCAGAGGGTCTCATGAGACATAAATGCAATAGGATTGCTTAACAGTACCTTTTTTAACTGGCTAGGGTTGGTGAATTTTTGTTTTTACTCCTTTTCATAATGTTCAACATAAAACACTAAATCCCTTGTGTAGTATTCTATGCCCCTCTTGAAAAGCTGATCCACACACCTGATTATCACATCTACAAAGTTATGTCTGAAGGATTGAGTCCTGCCTTATTCCCCAGGGTCAAGCCAAGCACCAGGTGCATACTCACATTCTTGTCCACTGGCAGGTCATGCCAACCTTGGTTCCTAAGGGTCAATAGCTCCTCGGCCCAGGTACAGCATTCCAGTCTAGGCCTGGCCAAAGACATTACCCTTGGCCCCAAAGAAACTACAGCCCCCCGCCCCCCTGCCCTCACCTTTTAAATCTTCTGGTTCCTTGCTAAGACCTAGATAAGCCCATTTCAAAATCTAGTCTCTCACACAACCTCCAAACCCATGCGAAGATCTATGCCCCGCACTGGCAATAAACAGTCCTAGTTTCCTGAGTCTGATCTATTCCTTTTCATTCTCCTCCATTTTCCTAATAATGCTATATTCTGAAGCATAGGAAGGTTAGTGCTTTGACCTATGAATTTGGACAAACGTGATTCAAACTATGATGAGGAACAACTTGCTCTTCTTGCAGTACCGGGATAGGCACCATTATTGTCTACTGTCTTCCTCTCTGTTCTCTTAAAGTCCCTTCCTGTTGAAATCTCACATCCTTCAAATCTAATTTGATGCTCACTTTCTCTGTATAGCTCTCTCTTAAATTTCTTTAGTTTTCAATTCTGAATAGAGCTTTTCCTTTTATTTAAAAATATTACTTTAAATTTAGTAATTACCATTTCCCCTCCAGTACCATTTAGTCCATAAATATTTTAAACAAATGTAAGTACCTGTAAAGATGTTATTCTTCTTAACTGGGCTGTAAACTCTAAAAAATGTGGCCATGTTCATGCTTATACTTGAATCTCAAGTAGGAGGACCATCCTGGGATCCATTGAGCCAGTGTACTGCAGGACAGCTTTTCCTTGGCAAACACTTTACAGTCTGGATGCCATTAGCTCTTTATCTTGCTAAGGTTTAGAACTGGTGGTATTAGTGATGATAGTGAATAGTGATAACTCAAGACTGAGGTCAATGGATAAAATCAGTGTGTTCATTTATTAATGTACACTGAGAAATGAATAGTAATCACACTGAAAGGCATTGTCTCCTGGTTAGTTTTATGTGGAAAGCCTACTATAATCACAAGTTTGCTAGGGGGGATTGAAGTCAAATCCAGAAAAATCAGTATGGGATTTGAATATTTAATTGTCAAAATTATCTTGCCAGTGGAATGTTGTTCTGGAATTTATTTGACTAAGAAAGTTAACAAGCACTAGCAATGTTTGGGCTTTCAGCTATCCTTTTTTTTTTGTCATAGTGTATAATGGTTATCCTGAGCTTGATATTCTTCTGTGACCACATATTTATTTTAATAACCAAGTAAAATACTTATGACTCCTATAGAGCATAGCTATAAACAAGTCAGCCATCTCACAAATAAATCTGTTTCTTTTCTTGCTTGTCTTTTACTATGTCTCAGTCTAAACTACTGCCAACAAGCCCCACCCCATCTCTGCTTGCCACCTCAGGGCTATTTCTACATGCTAGTACTTCTCACTGGTATACTACGGCTCATCCCTTGTATGTAACATTCTCTTTATTCCCAGAATAAAGAGACCCTACTAGTTGACTGATATGTCAGAAATCAACATCACAAGAGAATTGCAAATAGAAAAGAAAAAAAGAACAAGCCAGCTAAACATCACTGTTCCCAAAAGTTATTGATCATGGTCTACCATAGTGCATCAATCAGTGACAATTTTTCTACATCTTGTTGTTAAATCCCCTAGTGTAATCAGATTACCTTTCTGACTTCTCTCTAGCCCAAAGTTCTTGAGCTGGTTTTTCTAGCCCACGTGGAGAAATGAGAGCAAAATTCCTTATCTAAAATAACCACAGTTCTCTGATTATAGGAGAACATTATCATTTTCATAACCTTTTTAATACCTACTCTGTTGGCAACACTTTGATCAACTTCAAGGTATAATGGAAAAAGAATCAAATATGTTTCATTCTTAAAGAGTGTTACTTAAGATCATACAAATGACTAAACCAATGTAGGTGATGTCAGGGAGAATGAGTTGGAGATAGATCGAAAGTCTCCAAGAGGAAGTAATCCCCTCTAGGGACCATGGATGGTAGAATTAAGAAGAATTGTCCACCAAAATGGAGAGAGGAGAAAGGATTTGAGGAAAATGGCAAGAGGAATCAATGATGGTTCTGTGAGTTATAGAACTGCAGGAGCATCATGGAAGCCTCTGAGTTTGTGGCCGTGTCAGAGCATGTCCCAGGGTATATTCTGGACACCTAGAGTGAGGCATTGGTGTACTAAAGCTATTAACTGGTAGAGTGTGCACTAATTCTGTGCCATTAGTGTCTTAGTCTGGTTGTGCTGCCATAACAAAATACAGGGTGGCTTAAACAACAGATACTTATTCATAGTTCTGGAGACTTGAAGTCCAAAAGTAAGGCATTGGCATGATTGGCTTCCAATGAAGCCTTTCTTCTTGCTTATAGATAACTCCTTGTTCCTGTGTCCTTGTGTGGGACATAAGTTTCAAAAGTGTGTAAAAGAGGAAAAGAGAGGGGGAGGGAGGAAAAGGGAGAGGGAGAGAAAGTAGAGAAAACATAGAGATAGAAAAAGAGATACTTCTGGGGCTGGGAAGGTGACTCAGTGGTACAGTGCTTGCCTTGCATGCCTGAGGCCCTGGGTTCGATTCCTCAGCACCATATAAGCAAAAGGAAAAAACACCGGAAGTGGCACTGTGGCTCAACTGGTAGAGTGCTAGCCTTGAGCTGAAGGACAGCACCCAGGCCCAGAGTTCAGGACCCATGACCGGACCCCCCCCCCAAGAAAAAAGAGATACTTCTTATAGTGTTCTTATAAGAACACTAACATATCAGATCAGGACCTTCTGTAATTCTTAAAGTTTAGAAAGAAACTTAGATTTTCTTTTTTTTTTTTCTACAGAGAGACAGAGGAGAGTGGTAAATTTATTAAAGAATACTAAAGGGGTTCTACACCATATATTTCCAGAATGAGACCTATTATAGATGGATTAACACTAGCTTTGCATCATTAGACATTGTACCTACCCTTTAAAAAATGTGGATCTTTGTTTTATTAAACTCCATCATATAATTTTATAAATGAATGAATTAGGCCTCTTGAGACTACCCCATATAGAAGGTCACACCAAGTCACTCCAGGTTTGCAACTCTATCCCCTCCTTGGAAATGCAAATAGCAATGAACAGCCAATATACAGTCCTAAATCTTATTTTTTACTCCCTTAGAATTCACTAGCAAACTATATAAAGCTCATTTGTGTGTGTATGTGTGCATACGTGTGTGTGTGTGTGTGTGTGTGTGTGTGTGTGCGTGCCAGTAGTGAGACTGGAACTCAGGGCCTGGGTGCTGTCTCTTAGTTTTTTTGCTCAAGGCTGATGTTCTGCCACTTGAGCTGTGTATGGATTTCAGGCTTTTTAGTGGTTAATTGGAAATAAGTGTCTCACAGATTTTTCTGGACACGCTGGCTTTGAACTCAGGTCCCTAGATCTCAGGTGTGAGCCACGAATGTCTGGCTCCCATATTCATTTGTAATGGATGATTTATGATTTTCTTATTAAATTGAGCTGTTTCCCAGAGCTCAAACTTGCCACATTTTGGTATTTTGATTGTAAGTGTTTGCTGTCACGTGTCATTGTCACCAAAGGGTAGGCTGGTGGGACAACAGTAAACTTCAACAAGGCACAGCATCCCATAAAATCCTGATCCATAAGCCATGTCACACTGGGAAGACCATTGAACCCTGGAAGCCTAATTTACCAATATTATTATGTCACATAAGAGATAAATTAGGGTTAGGTAAGGCCTATGCCTTTCATAGTAGATGTAAAATAATTAGAAACTTTTGGTGTTTTTTTTATTTTGTTTTAAATTGTCACAAAATGGTACATATTTATCAGAAACAATGTGATATTAGGGTATGTGTATACATTGATTAATATCAAATCAAGGTAATTAACATATTCATTACCACTGTGACATCATTTCTGTATGGTGACAATGATATCTTCTCTTCTAGATATTTACATTATTCTCAGCAGTAGAGGAAGGGACTGTCATTACCTAGATTGTGGGGAAACAGGGAGAGGGTGGTCAACATGTACAAAGTTACAGCCATTTAGAACAGATGTACTCTATTGTTTTTCCAAGAGCAGAGTGACACTTACTTGTTAACCATGTTTCTCTATTTTTTTGTCTGTCCCTTACTAGATTTGTGAATGTAGATATGGTATTTGATCTCTCTGATCTCTTTATGTTGTCACTGGTAAAGTGGAAAAACCATACCAACTTCACAATATTGTGAGAATTAAATGACAAAAATATGTAGAATAGCATTAAATACCTGTTTGCACATTGATCTCTCCCCACTCTCTGCTCCTGCCAACAAATTGGTTAGTCTGAATCAGGGATCACTTTAGATTGAACTTTAGATGGAAATACTTGCCCGCAAAGGTGTCTGGGCCTTTATTTCAGCAGATGTCATTGGCATGGGCACTCTAAAAGTTAGAAGCACAAACTGATTGACTTGTGGCTTTCTTGATTGGGGAAGTACCTCTCCCTTGGGCTTTCTGATGAGAGGCTTTTGCATTAATCATACAAACTCCAATTCTGAGAAGAGGCGGTAAGAAGGCCCAGGGAGAGGTTTACAGATCCAGGCCATGTACATCCCCATAGCACAAGCTCTCAATCTGATCTCCCAGAGAAAAGGTTGGAGTTGATGACTCAGCCCCAGTCAGGAGTCAGCTGTTCTTGGGCTGGGAAGGTGGCTCAGTGGTAGAGTGCTTGCCTTGCATGCCTGAGGCCCTGGGTTCGATTCCTCAGCACCACATAAGCAAAAAGAAA
>NW_012267225.1:20292646-20337160 GCF_000151885.1 Dipodomys ordii
CTTTCTTTCTTTCTTTCTTTCTTTCTTTCTTTCTTTCTTTCTTTCTTTCTTTCTTTCTTTCTTTCTTTCTTTCTTTCTTTCTTTCTTTTCTTTCCACACTCTGGTGCTTGAATTCAGGGTCCTGGGGACTATACCTGATGTTATTACTATTTTGCTTCAAAGCTAATCCATGGCTGCACTTCCAGCTTTTTTGCCAGTTAATTGGATATTAGTGTCTCATAGACTTTTCTGCCCTGGCTGACTTTGAACTGAGATCCTCAGACCTTAGAGCTATGAACCACCTGCACCAGCTGTTGGTATGATTGATAGTGGCCATTTTAACTGGAATGAGATAGAACCTGCATTTCCTTTATGGCCAAGGTTATTGAGCATTTCTTAATGTATTTATTGGACATTTTTACTCCTCTGAAAAGTATCTAACTCTCTCATTTATTAATTGTGTTATTTTTTAATAAGTAGTTCTTAAGAATAATAGATATTGTCAACACTGGTGTGAGGTGATTTTTGACTGTGATCCACAAGAACACAAAAGTGTCTCCTGGACTTATCACAAAATCTAAGAGAAAAAGTTGGGTCATATTGTACACAGCTGTACCTTGTTCTAAGCAATTAGTTTGATAATGAATGTATGTGATTCACTCAAAAACATTCAAACTGTGGTGATTCAAATGAAGCATAAATAATTAAAAATGGAAAGTCGTGAGGGCCTGGATTTAAAGCTTTTCAAAATAGGGTGTTTGTTATAGAACCATCTCACTATGCAGAGCCTGTCCAGGAGAGCAAAGCTAAGTAGAAAATTACATTGTAGCCTTAATCTTGAAAACCACAAGTGAACACATATGTTCGTTATCATTTAGATACTGTTTTGCTAAAACATTAATTTGGATTTCAATCTCCTTTTTAATTAAAAATTTAGGAAAGTAAAATGCAAATACATTGCCACTGAGATACAAAAATGGAAGTCAGGTGAGACCTACCTACTTTGACCTCTGTCACATGGAGTCACCTTACCTGTTTTAAGATCTCATGGAAAGTACCTTTTGCAAGGCAGTCCATCAACCTGGTCCTTGTGCTGCTCAAAAGTAAAAATAACTTTGTATATTAATCAGCCAAAATACACATTTCTCTTTACTTAAACCATTTCTTTTGGACATTAAGTTATTGCCTGATAAAAGAAACATAGATTTTTCTAAAGCAGCTCAATTACCCTACATGTCTAACTTCTTTAAAGTATAAGTATAAAAAATTGGTAAGAACAACGTTTTGGCTTTGGTTCTTCCAGATAAGCATTGGATTGAAACAAAGTGAAAGTGCATTCACTTCTCTGGAATATTTTCAACTATCACATTTTTTAAGTCACAAAACAATATTTATCTTAACACTATTTTTTTCCACAGAATTTGGTTAGAAAGAACAAAGAATATAGGCCTACTGTTTCAAGAAAAGTTCATGAGGTGAAAATCTGGACCATATGCAAGAATGTAAAAAGTGAGGAAGGAGTGGAGGCTTGCTTTAGGAAGGATGGAGTGGTAGACTTTTCTGTACCTCTCTGGCAGGAGTGGGGGGGACCCTGGCCACTGAATGTAGGACCACCACAGGAAAACTCTGAAAAGTAAGGAAAAAGAAGGAAGAACAGGACATCAGGACCCAAGGGACAACAGGGCTGAAAGTGAATTCCTTAGTTTCCTTTTGCCTTCTATGTCCCAGACTACCAAGTGTCGAATTTTGTGTCATGGGGATGTGCACCTTCATTGTACAGGGATATAGACTTCATGCATAGAATCTGCACATCCTTGCAGAAGTGTTAATACTTGGCCAGGAGGCTATTGTACTACTTGTGAAATCACTGGGTACATGTAGCCATTGAGTACATGATAGGACAATAGGAAAGATACACTTCACATGGCTGTTCACATCCCATCTGCTGGTATTGATAATTTTGTATAGCCTGCAAATGATGTTATATCTATATCTAAATGCACTTGCAAGAAAAAAAAAAAGGTTCCCTACATCTGTAGAATTTTGCTGTTTCTCTCTACACGAAGACAGCTGTGTAAAGGATCCACAGACCCACTGTGTTCTTTGTGATTTCCTGGGAAACTGTCATTATTTCAAAACAATTTCTGACCATATTGGGTGATCATTGAACCCAAGGTCTTGTATATGGCAAACATATGTTCTACCACTGAGCTATATCTCCAGCCCAAAACATTTATTTTTAAAATCCTAGTTTGACTATAATGTAATGAACTCACTGTCTGTACTTCTAGCTTGTGTTTCACAATCTGGGGTTCCTTTGAAGTGTATGTGTCTTTTCTTTGTGAAGTTTGTCCCCTTGAGTGATAATCTGGTCCTTGTTTTCCAGGTGCTCATCCCTTTCACTTGGGAATGATTGATAAAATACTGTGCCATTTGGGCTCAAGAGTTGGAAAAGCCACACATCTGTATTTCTTCATTATTTTAAGATGCAGAGTAAAGCAACAATGGATGCTTTCAGTCATTCTATAAATAAAACACTTCCTCTTCCTTTAATGGGGACAGATGGATTGAGTCCCTGCTGAGTAGCCATTAAGGGAAGCACTGTCTGGTAGGTAGATATCTAGTTGCACTGAAGATGATAAATGATTCTGGAAGCTGATATCTAATAGATACTTTCCCACTGCATTTTTATATGTTAAAAAATTCCTGGAGAGTCATCTATTATTTCTGGATTTAATTCTAATTCAACTGAGCTCATTTAACCTTTTGTTTTAGAACTTATATATAACTGAAGCAAATTTCCTTTTCCTATCTTTTTTGACTTCTAATGCCCATCTAAATGTGATTTGGCAGGTTGCTGTACTTACATGTGTGTCATGATCTTTGGGTGCTTTGTAATCGTGCCAGGGCACCCCATCATAGAACTAGACAAAACCTTACACATCATCTGGCTCAGAAGTCTATCACTGGCAGTGGATAGACAATGCTCTCTTTTTAAATGGAATTTGAAGTAAGTATAGGGTCTCTCATTGGCCTTTTCAGGTCACTTCTTCCTCAAGATTTGAATGTGAGACATGTCCCCCCCCCTCTTTTTCATTACTCCTATATGTATAGCCTTATTTTGTCAAGGTCCCATAGCTACTTCATTTCAAAACTAAGTCTATACCCATGCCGGACGTCTCATTCCCAGTTTACATCACTGTCCTGATATACCCTAGCAGATATTTAAAAAAATAAAAATGCTGTTTATTTAAAAAAAATCCTGAAGAGAGAGCCCAAAACTGCATGTACAATAGGACTTCTTTGTGCATCTGAAAAATGCTCAGAAGAGCATCTCCGCAGGATACCCAGGCCAGGTACAGAGTGGCCTCTTGTTGCTGCCTGTGGATCAGACCTACAGTGAGAAACAGCCACCTCTCCACCAGTTCTCTCTCACCTACACTCCCAGCTCAAATTGATTTTGTGCTTCCTGTTTTTCTGTGCTTGACAATGAAAGCAAAAGTAACATGCTGTCAGTGGATAGTTGCCAAAAAGCAGAGTAGCCTTTAAAAAAAGAAAAAATTCACCAGCTAGAAACTGCCAACTACACTTGAAAGTCGCTTTGCAAGCAGCTACTGCATTATGCTAATAATATGTTAAATCATTAAGGTCTTCCTATTTGGCTATTGATTGTTTAAGTAGAATGTTATGACAGGGAAGTATTGGTGCTGGTAGTATCGACCAACCCTCAGTGTGTTCTTAAGCAGGTAGTATCACTGCCTGGATTACACTAATTCTGATCTATTGCCCGTCATAAGCCCTTTCATTAGGACTCTTGGCATTGCACATGAGAGTGTTGGGAATTTTAACTTTCTAGAAAATACAAACCTTCAAATAAAAATACTATTAAAATTATATCCTGTTTGTCAGACATCAGTACAGTGTCAGGAATTTGACCTGTGAAATTTCAAATATAGTAGTGCTTCACCTAGATCATTCTCTTATTAAATACTTTGTGAAACTGAGACTTAAACGAAGTTCTTTCAAATCGGATCCCTGGTTGTGGCTCTTATCAGCATTTGAACTTAGCTGTCTCTGTTTTGAAGTTCCTACTCTTAAATATAAATATATATTACTTGGGAACAACTAATTTATACAAGAAGGGTGGATGGGAGAAAGAAGGAAGGAGAGAAAAAAAGAAAAGAAAAAAAATAACAGAGTGAGTAAATTCTAGCTTTGTGTAAAGCTACATTTCACCTCATAGTGACCAGGGCAGTGCAGATGGGATGGATCCAGCATCACAGTGCCCCTGTGTGAAATGGTAGCAAAACTACATAACTGACATATGCTCCTGTCACCCTAGATCCCTTTGTATACTTGACTTGCTAGAAGTCTTGCCTCATTCACTGTCCCACTGAGCTACATCTCCAGGAAGCTGGAAAGGATGAGGTCCAGAGCTTAGGAGAGTTATTTTGATACACAATAAATAAAATTGAATGCTCAATAGTAATTACCATTTTTCAAAGGTTTAAAGAAAATGACAGAATAGTTTTCCAGATGAGATTCAGGGGGTTATCTTCATAGGCAGGAGGTTAGACAGGGACAAGAACAAGAAGGGAGCAGAATTGAAATAGTCCATGTCCAACCATAGCTCTTGCTATCTCTTATGACATCAGGAATTTCTTCTTCAACAGACTTTCCTATTGCAAAAAATAATTCCTGAAATAAGATTTGAATGTGCCTAAAATGTTTGGAAACTAATCACAACTTATATACATATCTTTTATTTTTCTTTAACTTTAGAAATTGATTATGAAAAAATTTAATTCATTGACTAGGTCTTGACTTCATTAGTTCTTTAGACAGTAGAATTCCTTAAACGTTAGCATTTATCCTGACTCCAAACCTAGATTTCTTTTTCTTAGCCAGAAGAGCACACAGTACTTCCTGTAAATGCTTTGTAATTCTCCATTCACACAGGACACGAATTAGCTTTTGGTCACACAAAGGAACAGCTATTCTATCCCCCATTTGTCAATTAACATCAGCATGCTTCATACCAATAGGAGCTAATGACTTTCTTGCTGCCTAAATTCTGAACATCAAAATCTCTTTCTCATTTTTAGAAGTAGTTTTTTTTTCTATAATACATTGTTGTCACTAATGTCTTCATGACAAGAAGGATTCAAGAATCCTTCTTATAGATAGTTCTCTTTCCTGTTTTTTTCCCCCTTACATTCTTTTTTTAAGTTTGGACTTTGTTCAAAATCTTTTTCATAATCAAGATCTTCCTCTTTCCTATTTCTATCCCTCATGACACTATTTTCTGAAAGCATGTAAAACTGAAATTTCTAAACTTTTCCCCATAATTGAGTTCCATCAGCTCTGTTCCCCAGAGAACAAGGAACTGTCAAAAAAATAGAACCATCTAACTTTGTGTTTATTTCCGTTCAAGAAACATTTGTTTCATGCCTCCTACTTAAGTCTGTGCATATTTCCTGGAGTCTCGTGACTATAGCACCCCATGTCAGAAATGTTCCATCTGGCCTCTGCAGGGCCTTTCTTGTGGTTTCTCTTCTGACCCTCTGTCCTCTGCACATGGAGATTCTTCTCCATCTCAAAGGAAACACAAACCCACGATTATGTCCTAATCCCCACTCAAGCACACTGATGTTTTCTGCTTCTCAGCCTGCTTTTTAAAAATGTTTTTTCAAAAAACTGCATTTCCTGTCTACACTCCTTCAACTCTTATTAAGTGGTTGGTCTATTCAACCTACTCCATCTGTTAGCATACTACCCATATTTCTCCTACTGTTTGAAAAATACAATGTTCCATAAACTTCTCCCTATAATATTCAGCTTTCACATAGATATTATGACTGTCTTATTCATCAGGCTAATGTCAAAAGGAAGACATTATGCTTAATGAGTTTGAATCTTGTTAAATTGCTATGTTGTTAACTCATAAAAACAGCAAGTTAAGCTCAACTTACCATCTCCATACCTTTAACCCCCAAAACAATGTGTAGCACAAAGTTCACATTAAGAAGCATTCAATAATTGAATTAATATGCAAAATATCCAAAATTTAAATAACTTCTTGAATAGTTATTACTAACTTTGAAGCTCACCTTAACCTCTCTGAATTTATCTCCAAAGTTTCAAGAACTACAATTCTGTGACACAATTCTGTAATCCCAGTTCATGGGAGACTGAAGAAGGAGAATTATGAATTTGAGGTCAGTCTGGGACGCCATAGTAAGATCTGAATTCAAAACACTGATAGAGAGACAGAGAGAGAGAGACAAACAGACAGACAGAGACAGAGAAACAGCCAAATACAGAAAGATTAAAAAAAGAGAGAGACACAGACAGAAAAGGAGAGACAAAATGTATTTGCTAAACAGAAAATGTATTTACTTATTACAGAACCTTATATATTACAAATATTAGTCAGCAAGTACACCTGAAGCCACATGATAGATCTTTGAAATAAAATCTATTTTACTATACTACAGTGCAGTAAAGATTGAGAATCTGTGTAATTGTTTAATATTTTTAATATTTTTTCTACTTTTGTTTGGTTATGTTTCCTCATTATGTTTTTTATGGTGCTGGAGATGAAACCCAGGGCCTTGCACATACTAGGCAAGTGCTGTAACACTGAGCTATCACTTTATAATTAAAAGATGATACCATCTTTTTCTTTTGTTTTGTTTTGTCTTGTTTTGTGCTGGCCCTTCCAATTGAACTCCAGGCCTATGTCCTATTCCTGATCTATTTTGCTCAATGGGTAGCATTCTACCATGAGTCACAGATCTACTTCAGCTTTTTGGTGATTATCAGGAAATAAGAGATTCACAGATTTTCTGCCCAGGCTCTCTTTGAACCTTGACCCTGAGATCACAGATTCTTGAATAAATTGGATTATAAACATTAGCCACCAGTGCCCAGTTAGTACCATCTTTTAGAAGCGACTTTCTAAGTTATTTTTAGAATAATAGCCTATGTGTGTTTTTCTTCTCACAGATCACTAGCTAAGTATGGTTCCCACTGGTTTCTAGCCATTTTTCCGACTTGGAGAGTTTAATTCATCCTAAAGCTTTTTGTCTATAGAAGCATAGAAACAGAGGGGACTCCGTGTTTTGATTAAAATCAGGAATAACATCCAGGAAAGGCCCCCAAACTATTCTTTTATTCTTTCTCATTTTTCCTTTGTCTGAGTTAATACTTCCCCAAATCTCTTCTCACTAGCTTGCTCATAATCCTCAATATTTTCATTGTTTCTCTTGTATTTTTTTTTCTGGAGCCAGTTTAACTGAGAAGATTGCATTGTATTTTCTTACATGTTAATTAATCCAATATTTTCTCTAGGTAAGCCAGAAGAATTGATGAAAAAATATACACAAAACAGATTGCTGGAGACATGGGAAGCCTTTATATAAAGCTGGAAAATCATGCCCCAAGCATTTACCACATGAGCAAGCAAGCTAAGTCTATGCCTGAGTTTCTGTTCCTGTTCACCTGGGAAAAACCAGGAAGTGTAATTGGAGTGAGGGATGTTTCTGTGTGCCCCAGAAGGAAGGACACACTCAGGTGGATTTGCTTGTCTATGTTCTGTGAAAGCTACTCAGAAATTGAGTGTGTAGCAAAAAGACTACTAGGGAGGGAAAGAAACAATCTTTTGTGATGGAATATAATGGAGTAACCCATGGAATTTGTTAAAGTTCTGCTTTGAAAAGAAAAGTCCAAATGACAGACCAGAACTTGGGAAATTGTTTATAATTGTGCAAATGTCACCTTCATAGTGACAAAAGGTCCAATAGGGTTTTGATTTATTTCAAATGTATGGAACAACAACTCAACATCTTAAGGAGAAAATGCTATTGTAGAATTTGAAGTCAAATAAGGATCAGGTTGACTTTGCATGAGTTGCCTAAGTCATGGTCATGGCTTTCTCAAGTAGAAATGGAAGAAAGAATTCATGCTTTTAGCCAGAAAGAAAAGCAATACATCTTTTTACATTGCACTTTTGATCAAATGCACCTAACAGACACAGGTAGAACTTCAGCAGAAACATAAAACACAGAGTGTACTCTACTACACATGGTAAATGTGTGGTAATGTAAATCATATAATAGACAACCAAACAAGTTTTAGCAATTTGAAGAAGACTAAATTAATACCAAGTATCATTTCAGCTCACCATTTTATAATGCAGCAAAAGCAATTCTAAGGAAGAAAGTGTATAGCAACAAGTGTCTACATCATGAGAGAAAAGGACTGAAGAAAGCAGTCTAACAATCCTCCTCAAAGAACTATAAAAAGAAGACCAAAAGAAACTTAATATTAGTAGAATAAAGGAAATAACAAAACTCGAAAAAGGAAAAAACAGAGAAATAAAACCCAGAGTCTTAAGAATTGATTTTCTTTGGAAAACTAAGATTTGATGTTCTTTGGAAAGATAAACAAAATTGTCAAACTCTCACCTAGTCTACGAAAAAAAATAAAGAATGTGACAAGTAAAATAAAAAATGAAAGTGAAGAATTGCCAACAGCTACCTCAGAAATAAAAAGGATCATAAGTCTAAACAAGCCTGTGCCAACAAATTAGATAACCTGGATAAATTTACAGAAAAATATAATTTACCAAGACTGAGTCAGAAGGAAAAAGAAAGTCTGAACAGATCAACAACAAAGACTAGAAAGAACTGTCAAACCCTCCCAATAAAGAAAAGTCTAGTACCAGATGGCTTTGCATCTGAATTCAACTAAACACTCAAAGGCAAATTAATAGCAATACTTTTTTTTTTATAAAATAGAGCTTCCAAACATATATTATGAAGCTTGTATCACCTGGCTATCAAAGTTCCCACAAGAAAACTATATCAAGATACATTGTATTCATAAACAGCTTTGATTGCAATTCAGCAACTCATTTATACATCTACTTAAAGATAATTTAAAAATACCTTAAAAAGAAGACTATAGATCTGTTTCTCTGATGAATATTGATTTAAACAATCCAGAATAAAATATTAGCAAATAGAACTCAAAACAGCAAATGACTTAGTGAGATTTATCCTTGGATGCCAAGCTGGTTTAATATATGCAAATTAATAAATGCCATATACTACCTTAATAGAGTGAAAATAACACAGCATATGAGCATCACAATTGGTAAGGAAAAACCATTTAACAAAGTCTAGAAAAGTCCACTGACATAATAAAAGTCATTTATGGAAAATATACAGTTAATATGATCACTGTTGTGGTAATATTACAAAAAAACAAGTTTTTCCTGTAAGATCTACAACAAGGCAAGGGTGTCCATCTGTCACTTACATTTAATATGGTACTGTATTAGCAAGAGTAGAAAAGAAATGAAAGGTGTCCAAACAGAAAAAGTAAAACCATCTCTGTTTAGATAGTATAGTCTTATATACAAAAAATAGAAAGATTCCACAAAAATATGCTATAATTAAAATTGAATTCAGTAAAGTTCCAGGATACAAAACTCAGTAGTAGTTTTACACACAAATAATGCTCTAACAGAAAAAGAATTCAAGAGAACAATCTCTTATGCGAGAATTAAAAATAAAAATACCTTAGGAATAATTTTAATTAAGTAGATAAGATACGTTTATACTAAAAATTGATACTTTCGGGCTGGGATGGTGGCTCAGTGGTAGAGCGCTTGTCTTGCATGCCTGAGGCCCTGGGTTCAATTCCTCAGCACCACATAAGCAAAAAGAAAAAAAGCCGGAAGTGGCGCTGTGGCTCAAGTGGTAGAGCGCTAGCCTTGAGCTGAAGAGCTGAGGGACAGCGCCCAGGCCCAGAGTTCAGGCCCCATGACCGGACCCAAAATAAAAATTAAATAAATAAAATAAAATAAAAATTGATACTTTCGTATCAATGAAAGATACAAAAGAAGGGCTGGGAAAGTGGCTCAGTGGTAGAGTGCTTTCATGCACACATGAGGCTCTGGGTTCGATTCCTCAGCACCACATGGGCAGAAAAAGCCAAAAGTGATAGAGCACTAGCCTTGAGCTGAAAAGGTGAGGGAGAGCGCCCAGGCCCAGAGTTCAAGCCCCAAGACCGACAAAATCAAACAAACAAAAAGATACAAAAGAAGTCACAAATAAATGGAAAGGTATCTTGTATTCACAGATTAGATGAAATAATTTTGCTTTATTGCCCATATTACTAAAGTCATTTGCAGATTCAAAGCAATTCCTATCAGAATCTCAATGTCAGTCTTGACTGAAATAGAAAAACACCTTAATATTTGTATAGAAATGAAAAAAGAACATGAATAGATAAAACAATCTTTATAAAATGACCTTTTATTAGTCTATGTTTTCTCACCGGGAGTATTGTTACGCTTCCGCACCAGCAGACAATCCATCCAAATTCATCCCAGCCTCTGTCAACCACCCTCCCTAGGCACCCTCCCCAGCCTTACTTATGTTCAATGCTCTAGTTTCACATTTGCATACCAAGCACAATAGTTGTATTCACTCTCATTTGCCCACTCCATTTGCCCTCCCTCCTTCTGATTAGCCCCCACCCACAACACATACACACACACACACACACACAGCCTGTTGTACTTTACTTTTCTGTCATTCTTTTATTTTTGGAGTACATTAATTGTACTAAGAGCTTTCGCCCTATTATTTTACATTCACATATACTATGTTTTAGTTACTTTTACTAGTATATATTAGTTGTACAGGGGATTTCATTGTGACATTTCTGTGTGTGTGTGTGTGTGTGTGTGTGTGTGTGTGTGTGTGTGTGTGCGCGCGTTTCTTTTTCCTTTTTACTTTGTCGGTCATGGGGTTTGAACTCGGTGTCTGGGTGCTATCCCTCAGCTCTTCAGCTCAAGGCGAGCGCTCTACCAGTTGAGCCACAGTGCCACTTCTGGTTTTCTGGTGGTTTATTGGAGATAGGAGTCTCATGGAGTTCCCGGCCCGGGCTGGCTTTGAACCATGATCCTCAGATGTCAGCACCACAAGCAGCTAGGATTGCAGGTGTGAGCCACCAGCACCCAGCTGTGTATTTCTTTATATACATCCAAGGTAACTTGATCTTAGGGGGAAAAAAAAGCAATCCTGAAGGCATTCTGTTTCCTGATTTAAAGTTATATTACATAATAAAATACTGTATAATACTGGCTTAAAACTAGAACTATACCAGTAGAATAGAATAAAGACTCTCTCTCCCTCTCTCCCTCTTTCCCTCTCTCTCTCTACCCCCCCACACCTACCTACCAGTCTATCTGTCTGCCTTTTTGTCTATTTGTAGTAAACTATTTTTTGAAAAGGGACTTAGAGACACAAGGGGGAATGGATGAAGTTTTTAATTAACAGTATTGGAAAAAAAATGAAACCAGATCAATGAATAAAATATACTAAAATTTACTTTATTTTCATATACAAGAGTAAAGAAAGGTGTGGAGGAAGACAAAATCATTTTTTAGAACACTGAACACACACATACACACACACACACACACAAACATACACATGAACACACTCTAGAGGCTTAGCATAATGGAGTGCACTTGTAATTCCAGATATTTGGGCAGCAGAAATCAAGAAGATTGTTGTTCAAAGCCAATCCCAAGTAAAGGTTAGTGAGACTGCCATGTCAACAAAGAAACTAGCTATTGTGGTAATGCCTGTAATACAAGCTATACAGGAGGAATAGGAAGGATGGTAACAGTTGAGGACAGCCTAGATAGAAATGTGAGATACTATTTGGAAAAACAAGTACAATAAAGGTAGAGGCCTGGCTTAAATGTAAGAGTTTGTTGAGCAAGGTCAGTTGCCTGAGCTGAAATACCAGTACAGTACTACAAACATACATGCTCTCTCTCTCTCTCTCTCTCTCTCTCTCTCTCAAACACACACATACACACACACAATGCAAAATAGGAGAAAATTAATCACACAGTAAAACCTTTGCACTAAAGACTATAAAACATCAAAATATCTTAAAGGAAAAGTTGAGGAAGATGTAAATCACTAGAAGGATATAGGATGTTCATTGTTTGGAAGATTTATTATTATTTGAGGTATCAATTCTCCACAAAGTGAGCGATGATTTCAGTAAAATCTGAATTGAAGCAGCAGAAAATTCTCCTTATGTTCCCCCAGAAATTTATTAGTTGGCTATCAAATTACATGGGAAAGTAAAGAAACTAAAAAAAAATAAAAGCTGGAAGTAAGCTGTGGCTTAAGTGGTAGAAAAATATCTTGGAGCAAAAATGCTCAGAGACTGCACCTAAGCCCTGAGTTCAGGCCTGAAGACCAGCATATACACACAATTTAAAGATAAGGCAGGTGCTGATGGCTCACAACTGTAATCATAGCTACTCTGGAAGATTAAATGTAGAAAATCATGGTGTAAAGCCAATCCAGGCAAAAAAGAAAATTCTTCAAAACTCCATCTCCAGTTAACTAGCAAGAAGCCAGGCTGGTAGCATGGTTGAAGTGGTACAATGCCAGCTGTCAGAAACCAAACTGAATGAGAGCCCAAAGCCCTGAGTTTAAACACGGTACCACTAAAAATAAAATAAAATAAAAAGTTATACACCAGAGGAAAATATATGCCAATCTTATATGTGACAAAGGTCTAAAATCTGAAACATTAAAAAGAACTTTAAATCAAAAAGTAAAAGAAAAGTAAATCAATAAAAAATGAGATCTGTAAGTGGTTGATAAGCATGTTGCAAAGTGTGCAACATCACCATTCATCAAAGGAAAACAAACTGATACCACAAGGAGATAATGCTTCCCTCTGCCAGGTGAACCAATTCTCATAATGAGTGTCAGCTGGGCATGACAATATTCACCTATAATCCCACATCTCAGGAGGTAGAGGTAGGATGATCATGAATTGGAGGCCAGCTTTGTATTGAAACCTGTCACAGTTTGCTGACACTGTAGCTGTAACCTGGAACTCTATACATTGCTGAAGTGAACATGCAATGATATCAGCCATTTTAGAAAGCAAAGTTTCCTGGCCCTGACAAATTTCAACACAGAACATTCTCATGACAAAGCAATACCCCATAATCATGTCATTTGTATTATGATGTTTGTAGTAGTTTTCTTATGTGAATTTTCTGAACCAAACACAAGACAAGTGACTCATAGGAAAATGACAAAATATGATAAATTTATAGAATGAACTATTTCTCCATAATATAATGAACCCACAGCCAGGAACATGGAAGCATCTCCACTACTTTCTACTGTTTAAATGAAGAAAACAGAAACAAAAGAATATATCGTTGAATTCCATCTAAGCAAGTCAAGGATGGGTAAAATTGCTGGATATGGTAGCTCCAGTCTGCAATCCTATCCTTAAGAGACAGAAATCCTGAATTACAATTTGAGGTAGGCCAAAGCATGCTTTGTAGCATGCTTATAAACCATTTAGGAGCTGGCCAATTGCAGCTACGTCTACATGATGTCAAAAGCACTGTGACCTAGAGCCTAATGGGACATCTACAGTGGCTAATATTCCCAGTGTGTGAAATGTATCCTAGACAGAGGGGATCTTCCCAGAAGCCAGCCATGATGCCATCTAGGCCTATATGTTGTCATTAGCTGCACAAGAGGATGGAGCCTACAACTGTCTCCAGCAGGAGGGGAAAAAATCGAGAAAAGGTAGGGGAAGAAAAGAGAAGAGCAGGCTATGCCATATTTATATTTACTATTTATTGAGTTTCCCTCACTGGTAAATTTCAACATGCCTTGGGGAGAAGTCTTACACAACAGTGCAGATAAACTCTTCTCCAGGGAAGTGCCTCCAGAAACTCTCTTCTAACTTTAGAAATGATGCTTCCTGCCAACCCTAGCCCTGGGGTCTCCCCCAAGGCCTTCTTACACTCTTTAGCTCCTTAATGCATATTTAAAGAACACTTTTCCTTTTTTTAGCTGTTCTCTTTAGTTTCTGCATTTCTCTTACTTTCATCCTGAACTGAATAAAATCGCTTGTCTAAGACAATCTTTTGTTTGCAGCTTCAGGGAAGGGGCAGAATGAAAGAGTGATTCACCAGCATCCAAAAAGGCCCATCTGGGAGGCACTTGGGATCACTGTGTGTATTGGAACAAGCCTGCTTGGCTTTCAGGTAAGTTAACCAAAGCAGGGGAGATGTACATATCCGAGGCTCCATCGAGCTACTTGACAGACCCAAAGAGACTTCTCTCACGCCTGCCTGCTATGAGCAAGTTCCCTCCCAGTCTCTGCTCTCTTGAATAAAATGGGTTCCATCCAGTGTCACTGTTCTACCACAAGGGGCATCTGCTGGCCTAGCTTCAGCAAGCATACTGTTCAAGACATTGTTGTAGGGAACAGAAACTTGGGCAGAATCCCAAACCATCGACTTGCTAATGTAGTCACAGCCCAAAACTTTCTGGGGGAAAAAAAAAAAGCAATAAGACATGTATTACTCATCAGTATAAGGAAGTGCCTAACACAGGTTACTTAGGAAGACATTGAAACTCAGTTTGGAGACTGAAAGACCACATGGTACAGGGCAGGCTCTGCGGTGGGGGCTGGGCCATGCCATCCTGTAGCTGAATCAGCTTGTGGCCACAGCAGTAGATGACCAAGTAACCCATTCTACCTGGAGCTAGGTGCCCAGAGAACCGGATGGGACCAGACTGCTCCTTTTATAGCAATTTTATTGCCCCCATATAACCCCACCTCTTAAAGATTACACTTATTTCCTCCTCTCAATAGCCCCATCTTGAGGCTGAGCCTGAAATCATGTCTTTTTTTCCCCCATAAATATAACTATTTCTTCTTTTAAAATTTAATTTTATTGTCAAGGTATGTACAGAGGGGTTACAGTTAGATAAGTAAAGTAATAAGTACATTTCTTGTCTAACATTGTTACCCCCTCCCTCCTTTTTCTCCCACTTTCCCTCCCCTGCATCCGTAAACCCCAAGCTGTAAAGTTCATTTCCAACATTTTGTCTTGCAAGTATCCGTGTTGCATTGGTTCACCCTTTGTCCTTTGTCTCACCATTTTGTTGTTCCCTTTTCCTTCCCTAATTCAGATAAATGTATATACAAGACACAGGGTAGCAAAATCATGTCTTTTTATTGTTCGTTTAAGTACTAGGGATAAAACCTGGGCCTTGTGCATGCTAATATCCTCAGGCCTTGTTCTTTTCAAACAGGGTCTGGGTTTTGTGCCTCTCCTTCCTATGCCTTGAAGTGCTAAGATTACTGATGTGTACCACCATACCCAGCCCTCCTGTGCCATTTTAAAAATACATCCTAACCACAGATGACACTAATAGCAAAAATATATGTTATATGAATCACTAAGCTACAGCTTTGGCCTCTGATTTCTCCCTGGTCTCTTCCCATGTGAGTCTGGCTGATGTATAACTAGAGTAGGATAGGAAAAATCATGACCTAGAATACTCAATGCAGACAACAATAATCTATCATGACCCAGATGTGGCCTCGAGTCCTCCCCACTCAGCACTTTCTGTCCAGGAGAGAAAATATATCTATATCCTGGCTTGCAATAGATGAACAGTGTACCACAGTGCACCCAAGGAGTCCATTCCTTGGCCTAGTTTTTGGCCTTTGTTTTTTCTTGTCATTTAATATGGGCAAAGGTGGTAAGAAAGAATGTCTCCTCTTTCTAAATGAGATTCATTCTAAACTGTAGATGAGGTTTACTAAATGTTTCAAAAATAGCCTCTCTGTACATCACCTCTACCATAACTATGAAATATATTTAAAGTAAGGATATTAAAATGCTGGATCCATCCAACAATCTTCCAAACAGAAGCAAGACTTTAAGATGAACCCAATCAGTACTCTTTTTTTTTTTTTTTGGTCATTCATGGGGCTTGAATTCAGGACCTGGGCATTGTCCCTGAGTCCTCTTTTGCTCAAGGCTAGCACTCTACCACTTTGAGCCACAGCTCTACTTCCAGTAAGTATCTCATGAATTTTTCTGTCTGGGCTGGCTTTGAACTGTGATCCTCAGATCTTAGCCTCCTGAGTAGCTAAGATTACAGATGTGAGCCACCAATGTCCTGGTAGCACTCTTCTTTGAGGTGGACTTGACAAGCAGGATCAGAGCAAGATAGGGAGGGATCGTATTGCCTAGGATGAGCACAGGTTTGTAAAAATCCTCTGGAGTTAATTCCTTGGTCTCCTTTCATTATATCGCTAATCACTTCCAAAACCCTTCACTATTTTCCTCATTTATAAAAGAGAGGTTCACTTTTAGGACTAAATTTGCAAAGCACATCACTTCTACATACCAATAAAGACACAAGGCAGTCAGGCTAGTGAAGGACTTCTATTCTGTGAAGCTATTTTGTGTGTGTGTGTGTGTGTGTGTGTGTGTGTGTGTGTGTCTATTGTGGTTGTGTGTATATGTGTGTGTGCACCAGTACTAGGACTTAAACTCAGAGCCTTAAACCCTTGTTTAGCGTTTCTGCTCACAATTGGCACTCTACCACTTGAGCCATACCTCCAGACCTAGTTTTCTAGTTATTTGAAAATAAGAGTCTTGCAGATTTGTTTTTCCTGATCTGTCTTTGAACCATAATCCTCAGATCTCAGCTTCCTAAGTAGCTGGCTATAGGTGTGAGCCTCTGCCACAGAGTTTAAGCCATTTTTTTGCTTTTCTTATTTTATTTTATTGTCAAGTTGATGTATAGAGGGGTTACAGTTACATAAGTAAAGTAATAAGTGCTTATTACATTTCTTGTCAAACTTGTTACCCCTTTCTCATTTTTCTCCTACTTTCCCTCCTCCCCAACCCCGCAAAGTTGTACAGATCATTTCCAACATATTGTCTTATGTATGTTGCTGTTGAATTGGTTCCCCCTTTGTCCTTTGTCTCACTATTCTGTTGTTCCCCTTCTCTTCCCTAATTCAGATAAACATATATACAATACCAGGGTACCAAAATCAAATACGGTGACAATAAAAGATATACCACAGGGGGAAGAACATACAAAAGAAACAAAAAATAACATAGTACATTAAATACAACAACAACAACAAAGAAAAATCTCTTGTGTCCATGTCTTGGAGTTTACTTCACTTAGCATCATCTTATATGGTCATAGGTACATAACTATTGAGCTAGTCTGCTCATTTGCTAAGATTACCCTAGATGTATAATAATTAGTATACATCTGGCTTAAGCCATTTTTAAACATCTATAATCCAGTAAACAAATTGCCAGAGGAAGAGACCAGGAGGTGACTAAGAGAGCATTATGAAGCGTCAATGAAGTGTTTAGAAGACAGCAAGGGGCCACATCCAGGGCTTAGGTTCAGTATCTGAAATCCAAACCTGAGCTTCCCAGTTTAAACACGAAGATAAATAATACCCTGTCCTATTTGTGTCCAAATGCATTATATTAATTATTATCCTTGACATGGCCCAAAGAGCCATACATTTTTTAGTGCTTGTATGCATATGGTGCTGTTGAAGAAAGATCTTATTTTGAAATTTATTGCCATTTTTAAAACTAAAAGGAGGATATGATTGAACATCATGACAAAGCCCACAGCATCTTCCCTAGCTGACCCTCTCCTTTGCCTGGTACACAGACAGCAGTAACAAGAATTGAAGTGCCCGGTTCTGAGACATCAGTTCTAGCTACATTTCTTTCCTACTCTGCACCCTTCGAACTCACATGCAAAACTCTTCATATTGGGATCAGCATGCACAGTCAGCTGTTAAAAAAAATATGTCTGGCACTGATGTTTCATCTTGATTCTAGCTGCTCAGAAGGCTGAGCCTTGAGGATCATAGTTCAAAGCCAGCCTTGATAGAAAAGCCTATGAGAACTCCAATTGACCAGCAGAAGAGCTGGACTGTAGGAGTGAGTCAAGTGGTACAACACCAGCCTTGAACAAATAACCAACTGCTGAGTAAAAGCAAGCCTTGATGCTGGAACAAAAGAAAGAAAAACTGAACTGGATGACTTTCTAGTTTCCCAGATTACCCCTGTATTATTTATTTCCTCTGTTGCAAAATATGTAGGAGTCCAGATTTGTTCCAGTCCAAGTCACTTCTTGATTTTTTCTCCTTGATACAAACTACCTAGGATATCTATGGGTTCATGTGTGTGCAAGCAAGTAAAAACATGTATGTATGCAACTTGCCCACTCAGCCTTGTATTATAAACCATTTACACACTGGTTTTGTGTGACTGTTGGTATTTTCTTAGGGTAAAAGTAGATGTCTTCATTATCTTGTGTCCTTTGCTGGCCCCAACCATTTAGCTGGCCGGGTTTTGGCAATATTAATGCCCATTCACTGAGTCTATTTATCAAATGTTATCTGGATGGGGACCTCATCCATCTATTTAACTCACTTAAAAGCTAAACCAGTTAGATGCTATCACCAAAAAACATTTTCTTGTTTATAGAACAGAATGTTAACTCAGAAGCAATACATAACACATCTGTTATCCATCTATTTATTTATTTGATGAAGTTACAAACCTGATCCAGCCACAATCTTGAATTTTAATGCTCTGATTTTTTCTGTATTTTATTAGCTGTCCCCTCTTTTCTATTTTAAAGGCTAAGGTCTTCCACATTAAAACCATGGATTTGGGACAAGTGGAGAGAATTGAATGTGATAGTAACAGAAAAGGACTAGGGAAGCTCTCTTTATGCAAACTGTAACTGAGTTGGAGTTCTCCCACATATCCATCAGTGTCTTTCATACTGAAAGAAACTGCCACTGACTACATTGCTAAATATGAGCATGAGGAAGGCTGAAAAGACCAATGTGACCAGCTGTCCTTTCCGCAGTGCATTTGAATGAAGGCTGTTCTTTCCTTAGCAGCTGCAGATGTGATTTGCTGAGCTTGCTGCTATTTTTGATCCTGACTTCTTCAAAAAGAAGAAAAAGGAAAGAGAAAAGTTCCAGTCTTGTTGCTGGCCCTATGTCCAGCTGGTTCTCTGTCTACCTTCTCTAAGCTTGGGACTACAAATCTGCAAAATAGGCCTGCATTTTCAGTTCACTCTACAGCCACTGCTGCTATATTACCCTCATATCTAGATCAGCAGAGGAGTTGCTAGCAAAGCTTCAGTAGATCTGGCTTCCTGGATGCCTCATTCTCCCTATACCCCATCTATGAGTTTATTAATGGGTACTTTCTTACCAGTGGCACTAGTCAAAGTGCCCAGAAAGATTCACGTAAAGCCTTAGTTGAGACTGAGACTTGGCCATATGGCTACAGATGCTGTCCTAGATTTCTGTTGGAAATACAGAACTTCAGAGCTTGGGCTGCTTCTTGGTTTGTTAGGCTGTCCTTGGGCCTGGCCACCATTTTGGTGGACTCTAATTGGAGGTCTGACTCCTTATTGGCCAGCTTGCCCTTGAGAAGCAGAGTGTGGCCACTGCCTGCAGATTCCTATTAGTGAAGAAAACCTTTGGCTTTATGTGGATGGATATGTAACATCTATTCCACTCTGGCTTGCTTACCCTCCTTGTGCTGACTGACCAATATAACAGAATTCTTGCAGAAGTCCCTGCTATAGGACATTGATACCTTCACCCACATTAGCTGACATTAAAGCACATGCATTTCTATCCTGCAGGGTCTACACATGTCCTCAGGGTACCCTGTTAATCAGTGTACTACCTTGAAGGTAGGCAGCCCAGAGTTGTGCTCTGGCCCCTCCTCCTACCATTTCAAATCTCTTCTAACCTACAAAGGACTTCCAGAAGAAAAGAAAGACTCTCTGGTGTTTCCCTGTAAGCAACAACTCAAGGAGAAAACATTCTAAGATATTCATAGAATAAACTGATCATTTTCTAACTGGAAGGCATAACAACTCCTCCAGAGTGTTTTACTCCTTGCCCTTTCCATGCCAAGAGGCATCAGGGTTAGTTAATGCATGGCTATGGAGCTACCTGACCTGGCTTCATCAGTGCCCCCTGTGAGCTCAGAACCTTCAGAAACTATTCATTTCTTCTCTTCATTTAAATTATCTGAGCCATGAGAATAATCATATGAAATGATCATAGGATTGCTATGATGAACAAATGATTGACTATATGTGTCAATTATACAAATAAATACAAACTTAAGCCTGGTGCCAATGGCTCATACCTGTAATCCTAGCTACCCAGGAGGCTGAGATCTGAGGATCATAACATTCAAAGCCAGCCTGGGCAGGGAAGTCCATGAGGCTTTTATCTTCAATTAACTACCAAAAAGCTGGAGGGGGAACTAGCCTTGAGTGAAAAAAGCCCAAGACAGTTCAAGTCTTGAGTTCAAACCCCAGGACCAGCATATATACAAAAAAGCTTATGGAAAATTCTCTTTTATGTAAAAATTATTTGTATGTATACTTTATTAAAAAAACTTTAAACCAGGTGATGATGGCTCACATCTCTAATCCTAGCTACTCAGAAGTCTGAGATCTGAGGATAGTGGTTCAAAGACAGCCCAGGAAGGAAAGTCCATGAGACTCTTATCTCCAGTAAACCACTCAGAAAACCAAAAGTGGTGCTGTGGCTCAAGTGGTAGAGCACTAGTCTTGAGCTGAAGAGCTGAGGAACAGCGCCCAGACCCAGAGTTCAAGTCCCATGACAAAAAAAAATGAAACCTTTAAAAATATACCAAATCTCTGAGTAAGCCAGGCCCAAAGAAACATAGGTCCCATTGGTTCCCTTATTTGCAATAACTAGTATATGTCTGAGACAAGCAAAAATGGTCAGATAAGTTGATGTTAGGTGAAATGAACCCCAAGATAAGGACTCAAATAGTTTTGCTATTGTTTCTAACATATTTATAAGATGATTTCTTTGTTGCTTTGTATGTCCCTCCCCCACGGTATAACTCCCGTTTTCACTGTATTTGATGTTGGTATAATTTGTGGAGGGGAAGGGAAAAAAAACAAATTGTTTAAATAGGGATACAGGAGGACCCATTGTAACAATGAGATGTACAAGACGTTATGTCAAAAAATGAACTTTACAACTTTGGCGGAGTGGGGTGGTGAGATGGGAGGGCAGGGATGGGAAGGGGAAACAAAGTAGGAGATAACAATGCTTGATTAAAAAAATGTACTCATTACCTTGCTCATGTAATTGTAATCCCTCTGTACGGTATTTTCACAATAAAAAATTCATTAATAAAATAAAAAATACCTAATCTCTGATTTTTATAGTGTTTCAACAGGTTAGCACTAAACTATTAGGATGTAGAAGCTGGACAGCTTCAGATACCCTTGCATCTGCTTGAGTCTACTATTTTCTTAATGTGTTTTGCCATAATTCAAATCAATGGATTATATGTCAGCAATCCTTTCTTTGGAATACTAATTAAAAAGTGGATTTCTCATGTTTTGTGTGCATAAATCAAGTAGACTATGAGAGTAACTTAAACCAAGGAAAGCAACCACTCATGTTCCTTAAATATCAGAACTATGCTGAAATGCTAATGAATGAACGGGGTTTTTTTGCAACTAAGAATACAGAATATTCTTTGGGATTGAATTGTGATTTGCATTCATAGAAAGATACAATTTACTGGGATCACATACTACTAACAACAATCTTCTAATTGTATTAGTGATAGAATTGAAGCTCTAAGAGGTGAAGATTTCACAGCTAGTTTTTTTTTTTTACCAAGTTCACTGACCTTTCCACTGTCTAGTTGGTATGAATCATTTAGATCCTTGCTGTGTGCTTACTAAACTCTCAACCATGGTACATGATTAAGTAGAGTGCAAAGCCTCAAGGTGGTGAAATTGAATTCTGTTCTATTCACAAATTCAGAAATTGCTATTGGTAGAACAGAAAGAAGAGATGAAGGAAGGAAGGAGAAAGAAAGAAAGAGAGAGAGAAAAGGAAAGGAAAGGAAAACAGAGAAAGAGGGAGAGAGGAAGGAAGGGAGGAAGGGAGGGGAGGGGAAAGGAGGAGAAGGGAGGGGAGGGGAGGCCCCATAACTAGCAGGAGTAGCTGTGTTAACTGTACAGAGCATCAAGATTCATATCATTATGTACTACCAACTTTCTTTGATAACTTTTTACAGTTGGAGAAGTAGAAAAATATTACAATGTAGATGCATGTTCTGCACACCTCTTGCAAATTAGTGGGAGGAATGTCCTCGTAATCTCCACTTTCTAAAGTGGAGATTTTATGATATAGCTTTTGATGTGGGGAATGAATGACAATAGATCTTTCTCATGAGATTCTCTATAGACCTTGGTCTAGCTATAAGAAGAAAAAAATGCTTATGTTTGAATGTGCAGCATTTTAAAACCTTTTGTTATTTGAATATTTTCCACTATTTCTCATGCCTCTTCTCCCTACCTCATTTTGTTTAAGTAGAAAGTTCAAAAATGTTCAAGGACAAATCATAGTTACTCTTTGGCAGTAAGTATAGATACACATTTGCATTTTCTAGAATGGAACTGGTTTATACATTGTACAATCTTAATCTATTGATATACTTTCATTTTTCTACCCCTGAGCTAACTTTCTTCATTATATCATCTGAGTCAAGATTTTTTTATGGCAACAAATAGACTTAACTCAAATTAGCTTAACTAAAAAAATGGGATTTATTGATTTGAGTCTGTAATAAACCCAGAGTTGGACTGTGGCCCTGGGCAAGGCAAGGTCACAACTTTTCTCTGTCTGTTTTCTCCTCTTACATAGATATATGTGTATATATATATATATATATGTATATATGTATATATATGTATATATATATATATATACATATATATATGTATATGTATATATATATATATATACATATATATGTATATATGTATATGTTGGCCTGATTCCAGAATGTTGGCCTGATTCCCTCTTCTTTTTTGTTTCTCTCTCTTTATTTAATCTGCCAGTCTTAGGCATTATCCCTGAGTTTTTGACTCAAGGCTAGCACTCTAGCCATAGCTCCACTTCTGGCTTTTTTGGTGGTTATTTGGAGATAAGAGTCTCATGGGCTTTCTTGAGCAGCTGGCCTTGAACTGCAGTCCTCAGATCTCAGTCTCTTGCTAAGATTGCAGGCATAAGCCACCAATGACTAGCTTCATTCTCTCTTCTTGAAGGTATGCTTACTTAACTGTGGCAGGCAGAAGGTGAGACAAAACTACAAAGTCACGACATGCACTATAACATTACCTGGATGGAGGGACTTTCGTCCTGTCTTAATGCCAGTCCGGGAGATGTATCTGTCACCAAAGGAGAGTTACTGTGATAATCACTGGGCCAGCATACCTTGGTTACTCTTCAGGTACAGGTTGGGAGTGGGTAACCTAGCTGATATTTCCAAAAGAACCCAGGGGGATGGGGCAGGAATTCTATAAAGCAGATGGAGTACTATAATCAGAAGAAAGGGGACACCAAATTTGCTAGGAGGGCCAAAAATAACAGCCACTGTGCTTGGTTCTTTCTTTCTTTCTTTCTTTCTTTCTTTCTTTCTTTCTTTCTTTCTTTCTTTCTTTCTTTCTTTTTCTTTCTTTCACTTCAGGTTTTCAGCAAAGTTCATTAGCAGACAAGACAGATTACCCCAAGAGACATAAGATAATGCTACAAATGGCCAACCTCTGACTAAGAAAACATCACCATGTTCTCAGCACCTCAGTTCTAAACATCAGCTATTGCCTTTTGGGTTATTGTGAAGATGGATTGACTGGCCATGTATGTGTGCCTATATGTAGCATAGACATTCACCTGGTAACAAGTAAGTTCTAAATAAGCAATAATTAGTCTCTATTATTCTCCAGGCTATTTTTCTTGTTCTTGTCAAGTCAGGAATCAAGTCAGGAAGAAAATAAGTGAAGTGGGATAGAACTCCTTTAAAAGAAGGGCTGTTATGTATGGTGCAGGGACACAATTCTCATTTCTCTGTGCTCTCTCAGTTAGACTTAGTCTTCAACACCCTCCTCCACCTTGAATCCAAGATCATTAAGACCCAGCTGTGACATGAGGAAGATGATCAAAGGAACTGTGATTTTCTCAGGTGTCCTAACTGGAAAGCCTTCAAGACAGGGCTCAAATACAGGCGTCTGATTGCAGATGTTGATGTCTTAATTATCCCACACTGCAGAGACCTGTTTTTCTGAGAACCCAGCATGGCTCTGAACATGGCAGTTATTCACTTGGTATAGCAGGCCCACATGGTGGCCCGAGAAGACCTGAGTGTTCTTATTAGGTCACCAAGGCTTGGACCAGTTATGTAGGATTGTCCCAGAAGGCGATAATAGCTGGCAAGCTGGGAGCTGTTGGAGAGAGAAAGGGAGAGAACAGTTAAGAAGAAAAAGAAGCTATGTGTTAGGAGCAAAAAGGATGAAAGTTGGTATGAGGAAAGTTAAAAGTTGTTGGATTAAAACTAGTAGGAAGCCAGTTTGTTTGCCTTTGAAAACTTTACTGAAGTTTTTGATGAAAGAAAAGTATGTATCCTTGGTCAAATGACATAGGTTTACTTAGAGAATCAAAAAGGGGAGGATGAGAAAATCCATAATAGGAATAAGTTCAACTAAGTTTTCTCTATGAATCTTTCATATTTTTGCTTTTAGAATAATGGTTATTCTTAGGGATCTCTCTCTCTCTGGAAGGCCTGGGATTTGAACTCAGGGCCACTTATTAGGTAGATGCTCTACCACTTGAGCCATGCCTTTACTACTTTTGTTTTAGTTTCTTTTTTCCAATGGGATTTTCCAGTTTTGTCCCAGCAGCCTCCAGACTACCATGCTCCTGCCTGTGCTCCCTGAGTAGCTGGAATCACAGGACTGGACTACCACACTCAGCTTAATGGTTGATTTGGGTCTTGTTAAGTTTTGGTCTAGACTGGCCTTAAACTTCAATTCTCTCAATCTCTGACTCCTGAGTAGCCAAGATTATAGGTGTGAACCATTGTATTTGGTTTCCTTAGGTATTTCTACAGAGGAACACTTATATTATTAACTTAGTTTATTCTCCTTCCCAAATAAAATTCTCCAATTTTAACTTATGTATCTTATACATTAAAACATCATCCCATAAAACGACCTACTCAATATTGTCCTGGATTTAATTTCTAATTATTGTCCTAAATTTAATTTTCAAACTTCCTCCAGTTGTCTCTGACATTCCCACCTTCTGTTAGGAAAGATTTTTCCAATGTCAAAAGAGTCATCCAGGAGATGAAATCACAAAACCATCTCCTTATTGGTACTTAATTTTAATCTAATTCTCAGCCATTTGTCTTCCCTATAACTGCAGGCTAAAGTCAGGAAATACACATGTTCAAAGTAAATATATATATGTATTTATATCTTCATGTGTACACACACACACACACACACACACACACACACACACACACACACACACGAAGATTGCAGCCTGTCATTCCCTCCTGCAAGGTGGAAAGGGAGGCTGGAGCCCTGCATCTCTGCAGAGGGGCCTTCAGTGAATGTGGACAGGAAGTGCCTGCATGCACAAGGGTTTTATTGTGCCTGTTTTGCATTTTTTAAAATTAGGGAATTACAGGACCACATTATAACTCCTGAAATTTAAAGTTCAGCATCAATATGGCCACATATATACAAATGGTGTAAAAACAGTACAGTGATATTTTCAATACAAAATAAACATCTTTTATGGAAAAATATACTTTATATCTCCACAGATAGCCAGTCTTTTCCAAACAATAGCCAAAATCAAAATTACCTACAAAATTTCCAAACAGGGGAAATAATGTGTTATGGGTCCATTTTCCCCAGGTAGTTTAATCTGAAGCAATTTGCATTTGTTGTTTTACTTTTATTATCTTTAAGTTGTTGTATAAAGTGGTTCCCATTCAATATGTCCATTTATGACTATAACGCATCTTGAGCAATGCTACACCTCCCATCATCCCCCATCTTTTCTAACCTGACTCATCTCCTCAAGTTTGCTGGTTCCATTTTCATATATGTACATTATATATTATGACTTATTAATCTATTCTTCCTCTTCATTCATTTGCCTCACTTGACCTCTATCTCTTGACCTTCTACCCCTCCTCTCCCCTCCCCCCAGACTCTTATTTCAGACTCCTGGTATTCATTTCATTAAACAGGTGTTAGTTATTTGAGGACTTATACCATTGGAATCCTCCCCTGTATATACCATACTTTACTCAATTTGTTTGTGTATACATGCATCTGACCTTGTATATGTTTTTATATATGTTTACAATCTAAATCTAACTTTCATATATTAGAAAAAACATAGATCCTTTACCTCTCTGCTTAACTTAATTCACTTAGCATGGGTTTCCCAGTTCCATCCCTGCAAATAATATGGTATTATTCTTCCTCAACAATGAGATAATTGTCTGGGATGTGGCTCAGTAGCAAAGTGCTTGCCTAGCAAGTACGACGTCCTGGGTTCGATCCTCAGTATCAAAAAAGAAAAGACAAAAAAAGAATGAGATTATTCCATTATATGTGTATCAAATTTTCTTTTTTATTTTCAATCGAGGCTGGAATTTTACCATGTTAGCCACAATTCCACTTACACCTAACATTTTCTTGGTGTGGTCATCCATTATAGGGCATCTGGGCTATTTTCATATCTTGGCTATAGTCAATAATGTAGCAATGAACATGGATGTGCAAGTATCTTTGTTCTATCTTGACTTGTAATCTTCTGGATAAATGGGACCACTGGATAAGTTAGTTACACACAGTTTTAAAGCTAATTACTTCAGCATGTAGAAAATAGCTAAGGCATCAATACACCCGACACAAATTCCTTGAATAACTATGTACTCCATGTTGCCTCTCAAGAAAAGCCTCTAGAATCCACTTTCTGACACTTTGGAACCTGTTTCCCAAGAACAGAAATGCACAGAAGCAACCGACTTCTCTACTCAATGACCTTTTCTTATCAAAACCTCAAAAATCCCAGCAAAGAGCAAAACTCCAAAAAAGACCTAAGAGGAATGGTGCTAATTTTGCCTGCGCAGAGAACCCCTGAACTCCTTCACCATCTAATCCAAGAGCAACTTCTCTCCACCTTTCTATGCAGTCTAGGGTTCCAGCTGATCAGAAAGACAGGTTTGAGCTCTCTGTTAGTTCCTGGCCTTGTTGCTGGTTGCAAAACAAAGAAGTCCTTTCAAGCTCATGCTTGTAATCCTAGCTACTCAGGAGGCTGAGATCTGAGGACCTCAGTTCAAAGCAAGCCTTGGCAGTAAAGTCCATGAGCCTCTTATCTCCAATTAATCATAGAAAAAGCTGGAAGTGGCACTGTGACTCAAGTGGTAGACTTCTAGCCTTGGGCAAAAGGCATTCAGTGACAGTGCCCAGGCCCAGAGTTCAAGCCCTAGAATGGGCACAAAAAAATGAAGTGTTTTCATTTTGCATAACCTGGTCCAGATGCCTTCCATATGCCTGGGCAATCTTTGCTCAACAATGTAAGAAGCTTGAAAGTTGGCTATAAAACAAGGCACAAGGCAGAGGCAACTGATTACCAACAACTTTCCTTAGCTTTGCCAAAGAACTGAAATGAAAGGGCAAATGACTGCTCCCATCATAAAAGAGACAGTAAGCAGATGTAGAGAGCCACAGCTTAGTGAAGCAGGAGTCCAAGAGTAGAAGCCAGAGGAAGAATGAACAGACTGCTGGGGGCCTCGAGTGGGCAAATTGGAGAGTTAACACACTTTTGCAAGTGTTACCTCCCTCCACAATCCTTATCAGGCTTTTCTGAGAAGAAAAAAATCCCCCATGTCTCCATCAAGGGGGGATTTTGAAATATATCATATCATTCTATTCTTAACCAGTTCTAACCTGCCAGGTTTCAGCAGAGTTGAACTGACCTGGGAGAATACAAATGCCCACATCTAGCCCTCTAATCTTCCAGCCTCACTCAAGAGGAAGCAATATACAACACAGCAAAACTGAGAAGCCCTGAAGTTCATACTCCAGGGACACAGACTCAGCAAAAGACATGGAACTAATCACAGACTACGGAAACCAAACAATGTTAAAAGAATTGAATGCTTCCTTTTTTGTGTGATGATAGAAAATCCATTCATAATTGCTAAAATAGAAAAGTCTTTCAAAGGAACAAGAGTCTTCGAATCAAGAGAAATAAAACTCTAAGGCCAGATAAAGCATGGGCCTGGGGTCTGCTCTCTGTCTCAGTCCCTGCTACTCTCTTCATTGTCCTTCCCCATCCTCACTGGACTGCGTGACTGTCATGCTACCATGCTAGGTTTCCTAGCTCCAAAGCACTGGCAAGTTCCTCCCCTTACCTAGACCATTATTACTTTTGTTGTTGGTGTTGTTGTTGTTATCCTTTAAGTAATTGGACAAAGGGACTTCAGTTCAACACATCAGTTTGGGAATATGATGCATTTGGAACCATGCCACTCCCTTTATCATTCTCCTGCATCTCTCCGAACTCTACCCGTCCCTTCAATTTACCTAGCTCCATTTTCACATACATACATTGAATATTATGACTGCATTTGTCTACTCTTCCTCTTTGTATTCATCTGGACCTCCTTCCTTAGCCTTCCCTTCATAACACATATTCCGGCTTCCTGCTTTTTTTTTTTTTTAAGTTGAGCTAAGGACAGAATTCTGGACCTTGCCCTTTCCAGACTAGTGCTCTTTCACAAAGCTAAATCTACAACTCCTGGATTCCTGGGTTTTTGTCTTATTAAACTGTAAGTTAGTTGTTAGGAACAGGCTTTTAATGGCCTAATAATATTTCTTGTTTTATTTCTTTTACCTAATTTATCTGTCCCAAACCTGTCTTGTTTATTTCATTTCCTTCCCCCTCCCGCCCTCAAATTGACCCATGATGAGGGATACCAGAGTTTGCCTTCTACCATCCTCTACCTCTACAAATTCATCTCTTAGGCATATGGACCATGTTGAGCCAAAGTCTGTTAAGAAAAAAAATAAGTCAAAGGAAGGAAACACTCTAAAAAATAGGTTTTTCCTTTTGTAGAGGAGATTTCCATGTTTAGGAAACTCATTTGTGGATATGTCTTTCTCAGTGGATGAGGAAGTGGAGACCTCTTTATATAAATATTATTAATGGAGAAACTACAGATTTAAATTTGCATTATAAGCCTCACTGCACAGCCCTTATTTACTTTTCCTTATCACCTTAACATAAATTGCTTCTCTATAATCAAAACACTCTAAATTCTTTTTCTTTTAGCTTAAGATAGTGGTAAACATGTAAATCCACCCCCGACACACACCATTTTTGGTGGCAGCTGGGTTTGAACTCAGAGCTTTGTGCTTGTTAGGTAGTACTCTACCAACTGAAGCATGCCCTAAGTCTAAATTACAAGCTTAAACTTTAAATTTTTCCAGAGATACTCATTGTTCTGTGTCAGAAGCGCAATGCACATGTGAATAGTTTCTTTGTTCTTCTTTGACTGGTCTATCTTTGTCTAGCCCTCTTGATTCATACAAGCTGGATGGAAAGAACCTTAAGTGGGTAGAGGAATAGTTCTTCCTGCCCTACAATACCAAGTCAACTTTAGAGAGCAGCTTCTATCTAGTTCGCTCTCTGATTTTCTGTCTCTGTGTGTGGTGGCTTTATTCTCTTGGTTTTTCAACTCTTTTTCCTCTGCTCTGAGGAACACATAACCTAGTCACAGGCACAAGAGCCAACTCTGCTGATAAATCCACTTCAGGGTTTATTTATAATCTGCTTCCCTCTCAGTCTTTTAGTCCAGCAGTTTTCACTAATTTTACTTTTTTCTTTTAGGGACTTTTAGGATAGAGAGGGTGAGAAAACTGGATATCAAAATCTCTATTGCCTACATTATGAAGAATAAGATCCTCCTAGAAGGGACTGTGGGAAGGAGAAGGCAAAACTTGAAATGTGTCTTGTCAAAGTAACATTTCTCTGGATGAAGCCAAGGAAGGAACTAACATTTGTGAAATTTAGGCACATAGGAGGTACATCACTCAAATTTTCTATCAACTTCCCAAGGTAGATGTTCCGACTACCATTTTCCCAGAGGTTAACCTATTGTCATGAGGTGTTAGATTAGGAGGAAGAGAACAGAGATAAAGCCTGGATGGCTAACTCCAAAGGTACTATTCTTCCTGTTCTACTGGGATTTAGCTTAGTGTAATTTAATTTAGGGTTTAGAGTGGAAATAGATAGGCAGAAGGGCTTCATGATCAAGTATTTGATTGGACGACAGGTATAATAGATGCATAATAGCACCTACTGCTTACTTGAGCCTACAAATTAACTAAAAGAAAGAGAAAAAGCCTGTCATCCCAGGCTGCATTTTGTATCTGTATGGTTTATTCTAAGCCTATTGCTTTCCAATACCCTGGAGTTCCAGGAAAGACAGGATGTATTGATAATATCTTTACGATAAGGAGCCAAAACTATCCCTAAGGAGCAGCAGAGCATTTTGAAAGGGCAGATCACACTCCTCCCTCCCCAAATGAAGACAATTACCCATAGTGATGGAGTAGGATTAGTCATATCTCATGGGAACTAGATTCTCCCTCAAATAATGACACTGTTAACAATTTCTCTGGATCCTTTGAGAACTAGGACTGAAATAATGGTGAACTAGGTGCCACCTGCCCAATTCTAACACAGTGAACTGTCAGACTCCCTGCCACTAGTCAGCACCTCTGACCACTTAACACACTTGTGATGGACTGTTTAATAATTATGTCTCTTTCTTAGTTCTTTGCCTATGTCAACCTGCAGCTGATATCTGTACTCTGAAGATGACTGGAGATAAAGTGCTATCCTGTCATGGCTGATTATGCCTTGTAATAAATGTCTTTCTCTATCCCTCACTATTCTTCACTATATGATGAGTGGTCATAGCTAATACATGGAATTTCAGGAGTTTGGAGTTGGGATTTGAAACTGGTTTACTTGTGTAGCAAGAAAGGGAGGTATGGCTCTGGAGAGAACAGCACAAGCAAATGGAAGCAGAATTACACACAATTACATGTATTCCTCCTTGAATGTAAGACAGAGAGGAGGAGGAGGAAGAAGGAGAAATGGGTTGAAAAGAAATTGGAATCAGATCATGGAAAATGTTTAAGCCAAAGGATTCACCTTTCTTTAACAACTGGCGAATGCAAATTCCCTAAAAACAAGAGCTTTCAAAATTTATAATATTCATTTGGAAAGTAAGATTCTCTTAAATATATATTCAAATATATAAACTATAATTAATCTTCTTGTGCTAGTATAACAAAATTTTGTAAACGCTATAGTTTGAACAATAGAAATGCATTTCTCACAGTTCCAGAGCCTGCAAAGTCTGAGATCGGGATGCTAGTGGATGCAGTTTGTGGTGAGGATGCTCTTTCTGAATTGTAGAAGATGTCATGTCCTCACATGCCCTTACCTTGGTGAATATGTGTGAGGAGCAAATGAGGGAGAGAGAACACCCTAGTGTGTTCTTATAAGGACACTAATTCCATCAGACCACAGCCTGACCCTCAAAACTGCATTTACCCGAATCATCTCCCAAAGGCCAACTTCCAAACATCATCTCACTAGTTTCAATGTGTGCATGAGGGAGGCACATAAACATTGAACCTATAACATGGGCCAAGTCAAGTAAAATAAGAATAGCTTTTGAGTCTGCTCTATTGGCTGATAGTCTGTTTCTTGCAGGAGTCCATATGAATTCAGATGGATCTGGTACCCAAAAAGGGCAAACTTGGGAATTTAAATGGAGAGTCCAACAGTGAAAGTGTTATCAGAGAGTCAATGAGCTTACAAACTTCCGTTCTTGTATCAGTGAGAGAATCCAGGCAAGATGTGAGCTGTAGCTAGAGTGATGGCAAAGTGTGTTAGGAAAGGAACATGATATGTCAAACATAAACACCAGCCCTATAGGCCAAATAAGAGACAGGAAAAAGGGCAGAGAAAAGGAGATTTATTATGTGGCATAATGCCATGGGAAGATGGCATTCTCGGCCATCTTTGGGATACAGACATGAGCATTAAATTTAAAACCAAGAAAGACTGGGGAAGAAGTATAGGATATGTATAAACTGTCCCTGTTAAAGATGAACCTGAAAGCTTATCATCTCCGTTCTGGTTCTCCTAGCTCCAGGGAGGTTATTATCACTGTTGTCACTATGGAAGTGATCTGGTCTCACTGAAATAATTCCTCCTTCTCCAGAGTGAAGACCTCATTTGGGGATGGTCTGTCCAACAACACTCTGCTGTTCTGTAGGGATAACTTCAGTAACTTGTCCTAAAGGCTTTCCTAGAACCCTAGGTGTATTCAAAGTGACTGCAGAAAGAACAACTTAGAGCAAAGACACATACAAAATGGGGCAGGAGTAGCAAGCTTTTCTCCTGCTCTTGATTAATCTGGGAGTCCATGTAAGAAGTCAATGCTTTTCATAAAAGCAGTTTAAAAATCTATTAGCAATACACTTTGAATAGACTGAAAATGGGTTGTCTCTAGGGTGAAAACAATAGCATTAGCCGCTGGTGTTTGAGTACTTATTGAGACTCTCTGTGAGAAATTTCTATTGTTGGGTCCAATCTACAGGGCTGAGATCCCCTGGGAGTCAGGAAGTTTTAATTATAGCACAGTGTCTTCTCTCAGAGTCCTTGTGATCTCTTCCTCCCATCATGACATATGTCTCTCTGATATCTAACATTTTCTTTTTCCCTTTGAGAACTGGATACCTTGAAGAATTTTCCATTTTAGGTTTTCTTTGAGTAACACCATCACTCATCACTAGCTTCTATCCATCAAAGGGTCTGTTCTTTTTCAGTGTTGTCAATTTTAGCTTTTCCAATAGTTCTCTCTGCATGGACCACATACAAACCTCTTCAAACCACAAATGCTCCTCCAGGTAATTTGGCCATCCTCCTTGCTCTATCCTGGCTCTCCTATCCTCCCTGAATGCTGGGCAAGAGCTTTATGAACCAGGAGGAAAGCCCAGAGCTCAAAAACCATCTCATTTATAGGCAAAATCAAGCATCCTAAAATATCCAAATAATATATCCCTTCAAAACTAAAGAATAAATCTTACACTTAAGCTTTTTGTTCTGTTTTAGCTTCAGCTAATGTCTCAACCTGGCCCAACTAAAAATCCAGAATATAATCTGTGTACGAATGATAGATATACTGCAGGAAAGGAAAGCGAGTCTATATTTTCCAAATACCATCACTGCACCACAGACACTTTATACATATTTTATTTTAAAACTGCAAAAACTCTGCAGAGAGAATATTGATGTCTTCACTGTGTAGATGAGAAAATCTAGCCTTGGAGAGATCAGATCACTTTTCTGAAACCATTCGCAGGTAAATCTGAATGCAGGCCTCCAAGCAGGATGGCATGCTGCCATGAAAGTTAGCCAAACGCTAGTTCTAATAAGAAGCAATGAAACTGCCAAGACTTTAGTTACTAAAAATAGGTTGAAGTCTCTTAACAAGTCTTAGAGAGCCTTAAAATTTTTCTTAGGTAAAAATGCCAGGACACCATTTTATTTACTTATTTATTTATTTAGTGCTGATATTGAGCTTGAAGGCTAGATGCCCTCACTTAGCTTTTTCCCTCAAAGCTAGCACTCTTATCCCTTGAGATGAACCTTCACTTCCAGGTTTGGGTGGTTAATTGGAGATCAGAGTCTCATGGAATTTCCTGCCTAGGCTGGCTTCAACTGAGATCCTCAGATCTCAGCCTCTTGACTAACTAATTTTACGGGTGTTAGCCATTGGAGCCTGGCTCAGAATACCATTTATTATAGGTCATCCTCATCCAATCACAGAAGAGCAAGACCTGCTTATTACCATCAAGGCTTGAGTCCATTTAGATCTCTAGGAATACTTAAGTTCCCCCACAGAGGACCTTATTACTCTTTTTGGTAAAATCTGTCTGTGTATACTTTTGACATCTCAAGCCTTGCATTTCAAGCCTCTGCTTCCTTCCTCACTAGTCTGAACTACATTTGCAAAGGAAGGTGTGGATTGACCCAGACTTTTACCTGGTATTTTCCTATCCTTCCAGAACTATGTGCCTTTCATCTAAATAATGAGCAAACTGATATCTTAAAGGAGGCATATACTTACTTCTGATGCAAAATTTGAAGGTAAATATTATTTATTTTAAAACCAAGAACAACATAGAGTCCATCACAAAATTCCTCATCTTTCCCCTCTGCCTGCTAAAGTGATCTAATAAAACTTGGAGCACAAGACAGGGTTTTGGTGATATTTCTGGCATGTGTGGTTTGGAGAAAACCTTAGATAATAACCAGTTGTTTTCCCCATATGCAGGATGAATAGTAGAAACAACAAGTAAGTTCCTCCTTGAAGCATGACAAGAGTGATTGAGATTCAGATGAAGTGTGGATTAGTCTTTACCACCAATGAATGCATTTACTTGCTGCCCTTGGATTGTATTGGGTTATACTTGTGGAATTCAATTTGTTCTTTCCCACAATACACAGATGGTTGGAGAAGTAGGATACCAATGGTCTCTCCTTAGGAACTTCATTTGTGAGTTTTTTTTCTTCTTCCACCTTCCCTCCAATAAATGCTAACTTGATTGCCCAGGTTTCTTCACATGAAATTATAAGGGTACCATAATTATTTATGGAGGTGTCAAAACAACGTGTTAATGACATTGTAGAGTGTAAAGCTCTTTAATAGGCAATCTATTTATGGACAACAACAAGTAGCTTAGCCAGAATGATGTGTAAATAAAGAACATATAAGTCAGGCACTAATGGTGCATGCTCATAGTCTAAGCTATTCATAAGGCTGAGTTCCAAGGATCACAGTTCAAGGCCAGCCTAAGAAGATAAATGGAAGAGACTCCTGTCTAAAATTAACCAGCCAAAAGCTAATGGAGGAATGGCTCAAGTGGTAGACTATCAGACTTGGGCAAAAAAAAAGTCAAGCAAGAATGCAAGGCCCTGAATTAAGTACACACACACACACACACACACAGGAATAGATAAATGATCATATTTCATGTTGTGGATATATTGTCTGTGTTTCTCTTATAGCACACATAGCAAGCTCACCTTTCCGTCTTTCAACTATGACATGTCCATGCAGCTTCTAATAGATGACATGAGAGAGTAATGTTCAAATTCGAACACATCTTTGCTAGTTCTGTATAGAGAAACTTAGCAGTGTCTTAAATTCATGTCAATAACTGAACTGGACTTCTATCGATGGCCTTTCCTTTTTCTCTTACCCTACATTCCCAGCTGTGCACTTTGAGCAAGATTAGCCTCAAGTGCTGCTAAAGGGATGAGGAATGACTTAGCCCACTGGCTGTGCTCCATTTCTCTGGGATTAGTCATAGTTGACATGTGTTGCAAATTGGGTCAGGGAGACTGAGCTGTTACAGGAGGCCCCTGGAAAAGAAGCTGCTTCTGTGATATCAGAAAAAAGATCGAGTCTCTCTGGATGGTAAGCTATGGATTTGAATATGAACTGCTGCAGCTACCTTGGTACCAGGAAAGAGTATTCTAGGGGTAGTGGTCATACACTGCCAGCCAATTCTGAGAGAAAACAAGCTCTTAAATGAACTGGAGCATGGACTCAGCTTCTTCTGAAGCAGATCAGTTGCTATTTAGTTATATCAATCCACGTGTTACTAGTTTCCTTTAAACCTTCCTATTTCCAAAACCATATCATGTTAATGGATACAATCTTCCAAATAGTCAACAGCCACACATCTACTTCAGATTAATGACAGATTTCCTAGGACCTTGTCCCTTTTTCTTTGGAGTTTTCTGTAGCAGAAAAGCTGTAAATTTTATTGAAGTTTTATTGCTAAATATTCTTTGTGGAGGTCCTCACTTACTACTTAAAAGGAGTTTGAAGATCCACTATTCTGTAGTTTTTGTTGTTTGTACTATGACAGTAATCTGTCTTTGAAAATAAGGTCTGTTTGTTGGACATAGTGGTCCATGCCTATAATCCTAGCTTTGATCTATATGATCAAAGGATCATGGTTCAATGCTAGTCTGGGAAAAAATTATGGAGACCTCATCTTAACCAACAACCTAATTGTGGTAACATGCATCTATAATCCAAATTCCTCAAAAGCATATATCTGAGACAAGCTCTAAGCAAAAACACAAGACCTTAACCAAAAGTAACTAAAGTTAGGCACTTAACCAAAAGTAACTATAGTTAGGCACTCTAGGATATAGAGTGCCTAAAAATTGCAAGGCCCTGAGTTCAAACTCTAGTATCACCGACAACAAGAAGAGGGAGGAAGGGAAGGAGAGAGAGAGAGAGAGAGAGACATACACACAGATTATTTTGATTAGTTTTTATGTTCATATATGTGCGCTTAAGAGATGATTGTTTTATATATAGATATATATGAATTTATTATAAAGCTTGTAAAATTGTGAAGAGAGGTTAAATGATTTCTCTAAGGTCTCAGTAATTTCAGAGTTGAAAATATATTCTGGATTCCTTGATCCATAGCCCAGGCTCATTTATTATACTGTATGGCCCATACTCACTGAGCATCACTTCCTTTGATATTAATTATAACATGATTGCTTTTCTCAGGCTTTAATTAGCCAAATCAGTTTGGTCTGCAAAAACACTGAATAGAAAGCTGACAAGAACTGACTTTCCCATGAAATTTCTAGCACTTCCTATTTTCAGATGGGCTAGAAATACCCTGTGAACAGCCATTCTTATGAGATTTTTGCATCTGTCTCTTGCTATGATCAGAAATAAAAAGTTTAGAGCCTGGGTAAAACTAACCAGAAAAATACACCTGAGTTCTACATATACATGGAACTTTCTGATATCAGCTCAGATCTTGGTATTTCCCAAGTTCTATTGATTTTTTCCCTCTCAATCAGATGTTTGTCCAGACCAGTTCTATTCTGCAGCAGTCATTTGCAGAATGCAAAGTAGTATGTATTGTAGTAACAACAATTTTGAAATTGAGATTAAAACCCTTTTTATTTGTATTAATTAGATTCAGGTTAGAGGTATTGGCTGAATATTTCCCATAAGACCTTTCTTCTATCAGAAAGCTATCTGGTCTTCATAGAAGCTTATTTTTATTTCCACGTTCTTTTTTTGGGGTCGTGGGGCTTGAACTCTGGGCTTGGGCGCTGCCCTTGCACTCTTCTGTTCAAGGTAAGCGCTCTATTCCTTGAGTCATATCGCCACTTCCGGTTTTTTAGTGGTTTATTGAAAATAAGTCTCACGGACTTTCCTGCCTGGGCTGGCTTTGAACCGCCATCCTCAGATCTTAGCCTCCTAAGTAGCTAGGATTACAGTTATGAGCCACCAGCACCCGGCTTCCATATTCTTATAGTAATAATTCAAGGAACATAGGATGCAATCCAAGTAGACAAATAATGATAGTATGATATAATATTAGCCCTTAAGATGTACAATTTCCTTTTGTACAGCTATAGTAAGGACTGGAATGGATTTTAACTCTAATCCCAGGAGGATAGTTTGGTTGCTTAGCATCAGAATTTATTATATAAACATGCTTTGTTGTGATGTTATTTGAATTGTTTCATTAGTGTGCATCTTATTAATTGTGTATAATATTAATTCTTTTTGAGGCTATATTTGATCTTCATGTGTAAATAAGTCCTGCTTAATATACTGTTTTTTTTTTGTTACTGAAAAAGAGTATTTTCCTTTAGTGTCTACTTTGCTTTTTGAGGATTGGGGGAGTTAGCCTCTGCTATATCCATCCTTTGCCCCATCTCTAAACTCTTTCCTTAGAAATCAACCTAGGAAATACATTTGAACTTTGTAACTCACTCAAAGTCAGCTACTTTTGCTGTGGTCAAGTAGTAAGGGTGGTAACTTCCTTCTCTAATATTAGAGATTGTCCTGGGGGATTCTAGTTCCAAGCTTTTAAGGGAGAAAATAATGTCCAGGTTACTTGTATAAATGAGGTGTTGGGAAATCAATTGGTGAATAGCCAATTGACTTAAAATATAGTAAAGAATGGGAGATACAAACTGAAGAATGAGATATCCAATCATAACAACAATGAAAAAAGCAGAACATTTCTCTTTCTGATTTCTAAACTTTCTAATATTCCATACTGTGAAAGGGGGGAAAAAGACTGACCCCTGCTGGGTGCCAGTAGCTCACACCTGTAATTCTAGCTACTCAGGAGGCTAGTAACTAAGGACTGAGGTTCAAGGCCAGCCCAGACAGGAAAGCCTATGAGACACTTGTCTCTAATTAAGCTTCAAAAAACAAAAGTAGAGCGATGGCTCAAGTGATAGAGCACTAGTCTTTAGCAAAAAGAAGCTCAAGGACAGTGCCCAGGCCCTGTGCTCAAACCCCAGGGTTGGTACCAAAAAAATAAAACACTGACTGCTTACATGACCTGAAAATTGACTGAAAACAATGAACTGACATCTATGCTCTAATTTGTATCTGTCTTTCCTTTGAGCATTCCTTGTGTAGCTACATTGGAATCTGGGAAGACAAGGTTGATTGATAACATCTTTAAAACAATAATAACTGAGATTACCCTCAAGGAAAGAAATAGCAGGTTACCAACCTCCTCCCCTCTTCCCCCCCCCCCCCGCAATGAGAACAATTTCTAATGTTAAGGCTGCACTCTGGAGCAGGAGGAATCATCTCAGGAGAATCAGATTTTCTCCTCTAAAGTGATGACAGTGATGACAATTTCTCCAGGATGATCATCATCTAGGCCACACTTTACCTAGGACTGTTTAATCTATTAAACCTCTCACTCCCTGCCTAATTATCTCACAATTTCAGAGAGGAACTCAAGTGCTTCCTTTGTCTCTTCTTGTGGTGTGCCTGTGCTGCATAATAAATCTCTTTCCTTAGCCCTTTATCATTGCTTAGATAAGTGAAGGGACATGAAATGTGGTGTTCCTGTAGTCTGGGCCTGGAGGCCAAAAACTGTTTTCAACACAAATATTTAGCATAGAAAATTCTGCTGGGTGTCAGTGGCTCACACCTATAATCTTAACTACTCAGTATGGTGATTTGATAAGCATAGTTTGAAGCCAGTCTGGGCATGGAAGTCTATGAGACGATTGTCTCCAAGTAACTACCAAAAAGTTAGAAGTAGTGCTGTTCAAGTGGTGAATCACCATCCTTGAGCAAAAAAGCTCAGGGATAGTGGCCAGGCACTGAGTCCAAGTCCCAGTACCTACACAGTACACATACGTGTGTGCGTGTGTGTATGTGTGTATGTGTATGTGTGTGTGTGTGTGTGTGTGTGTGTGTGAAATTATGAGTAGGCAAGTATAGCTAGGTACAAATAAATGTGAGTATATATTTAGTTATGAAACATTTTCTATAAAAACCACTCATCTAAATCAGGACAGATTATTTTAATTTATTGAGTAAAAATATCTGCTTAGGAATATGAGTATTTTTATGTAGACAATGTTTTTCAGTTAATCTGAATAACTTTGATTCTTTCTTCTTTGGCCATAGTTACTCTATAAGGAAGTTGCTTACACAGGGTTCTCTGAGAAAGGGAAGCACCAAGCATGGAGTTTTTGAAATTGAGTCTTTCCCAATAATACATACTTTATTAATCCACTTTGGGTCTATTACAGTTACTGTTGACATATATAGCACATAAATAGTACTCAAAGTCATGTAAGTAATTTATTCTATAGCACTGGCACTTTTGATTCGCACTTATGCTGGGTTTTCAGCACAAGTTAAATAGAGCACATATATGTTTTATTTTTAAATCCTCAACGTACAGGTTCATTTCACTCATTGGGGTCTCCTGACTAGTGTAATTATTTGAAAACTAAAAGCACTGCTCAGCTGTGCCTTAACAGTTGGTAGGTCCTTCTCATGGTTTGGCAACCGCAAAATGACTGCCCAGATGTGGAAACCCAATACACCTACACATTTGAGTCTCCTTGCCTTCCTTGTTTAACTTTGCATGGGGACTGAGAGGAAAGAATGCTGTGGGTAATCATTGGGTCCTTGGCGGTCAGTTGTGAGTCAATAGGATCTTATTGTTAGGTTCCTTCTTCCCCAGGGAAATAGCTGGGGCACTAACAGAACCACATTACAAATACAGAACCACAACAGTGATGACAAGTTCGACTCTTCTTAATGCCTGTAAATAAACCTACAACCGGTGGAAGTAAGCTGCAGAGAACTAATTTTCATGATCCAGATAAATTATTTAACTTCCCTTAAATGTATCTGCAGCTTGGTGCTGGTGACTCACACGTGTAGTCCTAGCTACTCATGATGTTGAGATCTGAGAATCACATTTCAAAGCCAGCCTGAGCAGAAACATCCTTGAGACTGTCATCTCCAGTTAACCAGCAAAAGGCTGTAAGAAGAGATGTGATTTAATTAGTAGAGCACCAACCTTGAGTGAAAAGGCTAAAGGAAGAGTGCCCTAGCCCTGGGTTAATAAGAGCAATAAGAGCACGCATGCGCGCACATGCACACTCTCACTCTCTCACCCTCTCTCTCTCTCTCTCTCTCTCTGTATCTGTCTCTCTGTCTCTCTCTGTCTGTCTCTCTCTCTCCCCACCCCCTCTTACACACACACAGTATCTGCAGAAAAACCAAGTAAAACTGACCTCATTTTCCTTGGACTCAGCCACACCAGACCTTCTGTGGATGTAGCACATGGTGGTTTCTCTTATAACTTGCCTATTCAAAACTATTCTTTTATCGAATATATGATGTGCCACTTGCTCAGTAATTAATTCCAGGGACTTTCTAGTCCCTGGGGAGGCTATGAAGGGTGGGTGATCCACACTTGGTAAAAATATGTGCCCATGATGTTCCCTGTCAGCCAAATTTCTCATTTGGCTCTGCTGTGGGACTTATTTCATGGGAGACTACCTTTCTCTTTGTTCTTATTCTTGTGTGAAGCAGATAATTACACCTAACCTTTGTAAATTTAGAAAAATAAAAACTGAATTTGAGGAGAGAAATTACTTTGCTAGGATTTTAATGCTATGTAACTTAATGACTCACATTAATCCTCCATATATTTCCAATGTATTTATGAGATTCCTTGAGATTTTTCCCAACATATCAAGTAATATTTGTGTATGTTGGTAGATGTCTTATTGGCTAAAATCTGCTTATTAACACCTTAAAAATTGTCATGGTTAAATTTAACTGAACTCAAATTCTCCTGAGATTATTTATTTAAAGGATTATCACAACTTTTACTTTTTCTGACAAGTGGTTTATTATATTTTCAAAATTTATCTGTAACATACACAAGAGCATATTTTGTAGGCAGCACAAGTATTAAAACATGAAATACCTACAATAATTCTTTCTGGACATTGGTGAGTGATTTGTTTGCTTGCTTTGGTTTGGTTTGGATTTTTTTTCTGCTTTTGAAAGTACAATATAAACTTGATTATGAGAGGGGAAGATTATTCTAGCATTGCACATTTTAATTTCTATGTTTAAGCATATCTTTTCATTAGAATCATTAAAAATAATTTAAATTTACTTCTAATTTATGAAGAGGTAAAACTGAACTGTGAAGCTACTGGGTTTTTCAATTTCTTCATTTTATTAGACAAACAATAGGGAGTTTCTGTTTCCACAGCCTTCTACACCTTCATCTTTTCTCAAGCATGCATGAATCATCTCAATTTGTTATAATACTCTTTTTGAAGGAACTTGGAAACTTAATTAGGAAAAAGGAGTTCAGCAGCAGCTGGAGCAGGGCCCAGTTCTCTCTGAGACTTCAAAAGGAACTCATGCTGAGAAGACTCCAGGGAGGAGACAGAGGTGAATTTGGGGGTCTCTGCATACCTCCTGACCTGCTTTACCTTTGCACAACAGAAGCCCCAGGATCTAATCTAGAAGAAGATTAAGGGTAGTGGGAATCAAGTGCTGAGGAATGACATTTCTTCACCTCAACACCAGAAACATGTTACAGTAATTCAGATCACCAAAGGCTTATTTTTTCTAGTACTTTTTTCACCTTAAATAAAACCCCGAAGCACCATCATCTTTAGCATTTCTTCATCCTTGTGGATTTTTCTTTTTTGAAATTTAATTATATGTTTCTAGGCACCACTACTTACACCTATAATCCTAGCTACTCAGGAGGCTGAGATCTGAGATCACAGCTCAAAGCCAGCACAGGCAGAAAAGCCCATGAGACTCATCTCTAATTACCTATCAAAATTATTCCAAAAGTAAAGCTGTGGCTCAAGTAGAAGAGCACTAGCCTTGAGTAAAAGTGCTCAGGAACAGAGCTCAGGCCCTGAGTTCAAGCACCAGGATGAGCAAAAAGAAAGCAACAAGAAAGCAGGAAAGAAATTTAATTGCATGTAGTCTGCTAAACATGCCAAGCTCATTTATAGACTTTTATTTATAGAACTTCTACTGACTCTGTATAGATAGAAGACACTTCCCCCCTCTGCTCATCTGTGTCATGCACTCGGCAAAACCATTTTCTGCTTGAGGGAGGTTAATTTAGCAGATCTTGAATTCTTATTCAAGGTTACATTTATTGCTAATGTACGTCTCATACTGTATTGACTGTGTATTCCTAATATGAAAACTTCAAATACTCAAAATCTTGAAAGTTTTGGGGTGTTGACATAATATCTCAAAAATTCAACCTCTACCTCATGTGACTAGTCATAGTCAAAGTACAGGAGCAACGCCAGGTATGGTTACTTGTGGTTATACCCTCAGCTACTCACAAGGCACAGGAAGGAGAATGTTGATTCTAGGCTGTCTAGAGACAAAAGCAGTACTTAAATCTAAAAAACAAACTAAACCTAAACGGGCTGTGGGCTGTGATACAAATAGTGGAGCATTCACATAGTAGATGCAAGGCCCTGAGTTCAAAAGACCAAAAAAAAAAAAAACAACCCAGATGCATAACAAAAATATTGTATTAAAAATTGTAGTCATGTCTGATAAAACAGATGTCAAACCAAATTTAGTCAGAAGAGTCAAAAAAGGTCATACCATAGTAATAAAATGAATGACCTACTAGGTACTACTGCCTCACACTTGTAATCCCATCTATTCAGGAGGCTGAGCTCTAAAGGGCTGTGATTCAAAGCCAGCCTAGGGTGAAAAAGTCTGTGAGACTCCATTTCCAATTAACTAGCAAAATGCCAGACTGGAGGTATGGCTCTAGTGGTAGAATACCCAGAGTTCAAGGCTCGTACCAGCAATAAATACAATAATTCATTAAAAGGAGAAAAGAACTGTTAACAGTACACACCAATATTGGTGCCGCCAGTCTCACAAACACTATTAGACACACACATACATACATAGATCCCTGCACATGAATGGTTGTGGTCTTCAATACTTCACTTTCATCAGACCAAAAAAAATAAGTCAACAAAGGAACTTCATAATTAGCCTATCCTATAAACCACATGGACTTAGCAGACTACAGATTACAATATCTAACAGCTATGTAACATATGTAACTTGTCAGCAGCCAAAGGAACTGTCTCCAAAATAGATCATAATTTTAACACAAAGCAAGTCTTAACAAATATAAGGAAATTAAAATAACTGCCTATATTCTGTCAGGCCACATGGGAATAAAAGTAGAGGTCACCAAGAAAAGAATACAGAAAATATTCAAATATGTAGAGATTATATAATAAATTGTTGAACATTCAGTGGGCCATCAAAAAAAAAGTGAGGTAAGATAAAACAGAAGTTCCTAGAGCTGAGTGTTGATACCTCATGACTGTAATTCTAGATACTCAGGAGGCTGAGATCTGAGCATTATGGTTTGAAGCCAGCCTGGGCAGAAAAGTCTGTGAGGCTCTTTTCTCCAATTAATCTATTAAAAAGATGGAAGTGGAACTGTGGTTCTTGTGGCAGAGGTCAAACCTAAAACACAAAAGCTCAGGGACAGCACCCAAGTCCTGGGTTCAAGCCCCAGGACAAGCACACCCACAAAAATTCCTAGAATCTACTGAAAGTGAAAAGACAACTTACCAGGACCCCTGAGTTGCATCAAGAAAATTTGTAGCTCTAAGTATTGATATAAAAACAAACAAACAAGTAAACAAAAATCAGAGAGATAATAGCATAATGGTGCATAACATGCCAAACCCCAAACAAGCAGGTAGAAAGAAGAAAAAAAGATTATACTAGTACTTAATTAAATGGACAGACCAGAATGAATAATACAAAAAAAATCAATGAAATTAAAATTGGAGTCATTTTTTAGTAAATATATTTTCCATTGTAAAGATACTGTACAGAGGGGTTACAGTTACATGAGCAAGGTAATGAGTCCATTTCCTATAGAGCATAGATACCCCCTTCTTTGTTTTTCCCCTACTATCCCTTTCCTCCCTACTTCCCCAAAACCTCCCTCCTGCCCCGTCCCCCCACAAAGCTGTAAAGTTTATTTTCAATATAGTGTCTTGTACATCTCATTGTTACAAAGGGTCAACCTGTATCCTTATTTCAGCATTTATTATTTCCCTTCCCCTCCCCAAATTAGAAAAATGTATATACAAGATGCAGGACACTGGGATCAAATACAGTGACAACAGGGGTTCTACCATGGGGGAAGAACATACAGAGAAACAAACAAA
>NW_012267225.1:20338180-20344280 GCF_000151885.1 Dipodomys ordii
TCAATGTTGCTTTGATTTGCAGTTCTTTTATGGATAGAGAAGTTTGAGCATTTCTTCATGTGTCTATTGGCCATTCTTATTTCCTCTTCAGAGAAGTTTCTCTTTAAGTCTTTAGCCCACTTATTAATGGGGTGGTTGTTTCTTTGAGAACTTGTTGTTGAGGGATTTAATTTTTTGGTTCTAAGTATATTTAAGATATGAGACCCTTGTCTGTTGTATGGCTAGTGAAGATCTTCTCCTAATCCATGGGCTTTCTATTGATCTTGCTAGCTATGTCCTTTGCCATGAAGAAGCTCTGCAGTTTCATGCAATCCCATTTGTCCAAACTTTCTTTGATTTGTTGTGTTTCTGGTTCTTTATTAAAAAAAAATCAGCCTGTGCCAAGGAACCCTAGAATGCCTCGTATTCCTTCCTGTAATATTTTCAGGGTGTCTGCTTTGACTTCGAGGTCTTTGATCTATTTGGAGTTGATTCTGGTGCAGGGAATGGGGATCTAACTTTAGTTTTCTACAGGTGCTTAATCAGCTTTGCCAGCACCATTTACTGAAGAGGCTGTCTTTCTTCCATTCTATTTTTTTAGCTCCTTTATCGAAGATTAGGTAGCCATAGATCTGTGGTTTCATTTCTGGGTTTTCAGTTTTATTCCATTGGTCCTCAAGTCAGTTCTTGTGTTAGTACCAAACTGTTTTGATTACTGTAGCTTTGTAGTAGAGTTTGAAGTTTGGTATTGATATTCCTCCAGCAGTGTTCTTTCTGTTATGGATTGTTTTTGCTATTGGGGGTCATTTATGAATTTTTGGATTGCTTCTTCTATTTCATTTAAGAATGAGGTTGGGATATTGATAGGCATTGCATTGAATTTGTAGTTAGCCTTTGGAAGTATTGCCATTTTCATGATGTTAATCCTCCCAATCCAGGAACATGGGAGGTTTTTCCACTTCTTTAGTTCTGCTTTAATTTCCTTTTTCAGGATTTTAAAACTTTCATCATAGGGGTCCTTTACTTTTTAGTTAATTCCTAAGTATTTTATTTTTTGTGAGGCTATTACAAAATGATTTGCTTTCCTGATTTCAGCCACACTCTTCTTGTTATTGGCATACAGGAAAACCATTGATTTTTGAGGGTTAATTTTGTATCCTGCTACTTTGTCAAAGTTTCAGATCAGCTCAAGGAACTTGGGAGTGGAGTCCATGGTGTTCTTTAAATACAATATCATGTCCTCTGCAAAGAGGGAGAGTTTTACTTCATCTTTCTCTATTTGGATCCCCTTTATGTTTGCATCTTGTCTTATTGTTGTACCGAGGCATTCTAATACTAAAGTGAAGAGAAGTGGAGAGAGTGGATGGACATCCTTGTCTCATTCCTGAATTTAGATGAAACGGCTTTAGCTTTTTGCCATTAAGTATAATGCTGGCTGTAGGTTTGTCATACATAGCCTTTATTATATTGAGGAATATTCCATGAATTCCTAATTTTTCCAGAGCTTTCAACATAAAGGGGTGTTAGATCTTGTCAAATGCTTTTTCTGCATCTATTGAGATAACCATGTGGTTCCTATTCTTGCTCTTGTTGATTCAATGAATTATATTAATTGATTTGTGTATATTGAACCAGCTTTGCATCCCTGAAATGAATCTTGTTTGATCATAGTTTATGATTTTTGATGAGTTATTGAAATCAATTGGCTAAAATTTTGTTGAGAAGTTTTGCATCAATATTCATCCAAGAAGTGGGCCTATAGTTCTCTTTCTTTGATGAGTCACTGCCTGGTTTTAGATGAAGGTTATGATGGCTTCATAGAAGGAGTTTGGAAGTGAACTTTCACTTTCAATTTTATTGAAGAGTTGGAGGAATATTGGTGAGAGTTCTGCTTTGAAGGCCTTGTAGAATTCTGCTGTAAATCCATCCGATATTGGGCTTTTCTTGGATGGGAGGTCTCTTATTACTGTTTCTATTTGATGCTTGCTATGGGACTGTTAAGTTGGTTTAACTCAACTCAATTTAGTTTGGGCATGTCAATATTTGCTAGAAATTCATCCTTTCTTCCAGATTCTCAAACTTATGCACATAAAGGTTTGAGAAGTATTCCTTTATAATGTTCTGAATCTTGGTTGTTTCTGTGAGTTTATTTATTTGGGTGTGTTCTCTTCTTTTTCTAATAAGATTTGCTAGGGGTCTGTCAATTTTGTTAATTTTTTCAAAGAACCAACTCTTTGTTTTGTTGATTCATTTTATGGTTTTTTGGACTCTAATTCATTTAATTGTGATTTAATTTTAATTATTTCCTTCTGTTTACTGGATTTGGGTTTGGTTTATTGCTCTTTTTCAGGGAGCTTCAGGTGCCTTGTTAAATTGTTGGTTTTAGATCTCTCCAAGTTGCTGATGTAGGAACTCAGAGCTATAAACTTGCCTCTGAGTTCTGCCTTTGCTCTGTCCCATAGGAGCTGGTGATTTGTGTGTTCATTTTTGTTAAATATCATGAACATTTGAATTTCCTTTCTAATCTCTTCTATGACCCACTGGTGGCTCAACAGTGTGTTGTTCAGCCTCTATGTGTTACAGGATTTTCTTTGGTGATTTTAGTGTAGAATTCTAATTTATTCCCTTGTAGTCTAAGAGAATGCAGGGCATAATTTCAATGTTTCTGAATTTGCTTTGTGACCTAAAATGTGGTCTATTTTGGAAAACGTTCCATGTGCTGCTGAGAAGAACGTGTGTACTGATGCTGCTGGGTGAAATATGCGGTAGATGTCTGTTAAGTCTAGTTGATCTATGCAGTTGTTTAGGTGTGAGGTTTCTCTGTTGAGTTTTTGCCCAGTTAATCTATCCAGCTTGGAGAGTGGTGTGTTAAAAACCCCAACAATTAATATCTGTGGATCTATGTGTGTTCTAGGGAGAGTGTTTCTTGAATAAATTTGCATGCTCTGTTATTTGGTGAATAGATATTTAGAATTGTAATATCCTCATGAAGGAGAGATCCTTTAATTAGTATGCAATGACCTTCTTTATCTCTTCTTGCTAATTTTAATTTGATGTCTATTTCATCTGACATTAGGATTGCAACTTCCGCCTGTTTATGGGGACCATTTACTTGGTAGATTTTATTCCAACCGTTCACTTTAGAATGTTTGTTTTTGTGGGAAAATTGTGTCTCTTTCAGGCAGCCAATAGAAGGATCTTGCTTTTAGCTCCAACTACATAGTCTATGTGGCTTCATTGGAGAGTTAAGTCCATTAATATTAAGAGTTAGGACTGAGAGGTGTTTGGTAGTTCCTGCCATGTTATCCACCTTCTTGGGGGATGTGAGAACTGATTTCTTCTTAAGTTTCTTGGATTCTGTTTGAGGGCTGTTTCTTGTCGTTTATTGTGCTCTTGTTTCTCTATGTGTAGGACATCTTTAAGTATCTTTTGTAGGGCTGGTTTGGTGGATATATTGTTTCAATTTTTCTTTGTTGTGGAAGGTTTTTGTTTGACCTTCCATTATGAAAGGGAATTTTGCTGGGTACAGTACACTTGGTTGATAGTTGTTTGTCATTAGTGAGTGGCAAACATCATTCCAAGCTCTTCTTGCTTTAATTGTCTCTGCTGAGAAATCTGAAGTTACTCTGATTCATTTCCCTTTATAGGTGATTGATCTTTTCTCCTTGACAGCTTTAAGGATCCTTTCCTTGATCTGAATTGATTCTGTGTGGATTACAAGTGACATTGGGATGTCCTGTTCTGGTCTGGTCTATTTGGGGTTCTAAAGGCTTCTTGTATTAGAATAGGCCTATGTTTTTGCCTTATTTGGGAAGTTCTCTACTAGCATCCTGTTAAATGAATTCCCTAGACCATTAACTTCTGTCTTTAGGTGCTCCTCTACACCCATTATCCTCAAATTAGGCCTTCTAAATGTTAAATACATCTATCTATTTGTTTTGAATAGTTGCCTGTTCTGGCTCTACAATATCTAAACTGTCTTCAATCCCAGAGATTGAATCTTCCGTATGGTCTAACATACTGTCAAGACTTTCTACTTTGTTTTTTATTTCTTTTCTTTCTAATTGGTTGGCTTTCATGGCTTTGAATTCTTTGTTGGAGCTTAGTTTTAGATCTTGTATGGAATTCTTTACCTCCTTAATTTTGTTTTCAGTGTTCATTCTCAAATACCTTAGTTGATTGGTTATGGTTTCATTGAACTCCCTTTCCTTCTGCTGGGCTTCATTGAGCATTCCCTTTGTGGCCTCCCTGGATTTCTCCCACTGTCTGTTGTGGATTCCATGAATACCTCAATTAATCTTTGTCTATTCTCATCCCTCCTATGCAATTCCTCTATTAATGTGAAATTAGCCTCATCACATTCATGATATTCCTGTATTAATCTTTAGTTAGCCTCATCACACTCACACATTTCCCTATCTTGCTCATGGATTTCCCTATCACACTGAGACCTTTGCAGGCTTTCGAACTTTTCATGCAGCATGTTTACCAGTAGTGTTTGTAGAGCATTTTGGGAATTCTCTTCTGGGTTATTCATTGACTGCTCTGTTGTATACTTGTCATGAGTGACAGGTGAAATACCTGGACTTGCCATGTTTCTTGTGTTTCTGCTTGTTCTGCTTATTTGGGTAGGATAGCCAAACCAATTCCAAAATAGAACACTATTTTAAGGCAAACATCAACCAGAGCCCTGTAATTGCACATATTTCTTGATCCAGTCAACATGGGTACAGATACAATCTAGTCCAACAACAAACAGCTAATGATCAATGGACTAAGAAAAATCAAAGGAGTCAGCAGACCAGAAATTAATAGGTTTAGGGAGAATTGTGAGGAAAAAATAAGATTAGAGGAATGTAGGGAGGTGACATGAGAGAGTGACTCAGAGAAAGGGAAGGAATAGAAGGAAAGGAGAAGAGAGGTAAAAAAGAAAAATAAAAAATTTAAAATGAAACCCTTAAAAGTTATATAAGTATAAAGAAATAATTCTACGATTAATGGAGTTAAGGCTGGGAGTTAGTGAATTGAGTAACCAATATCTGAATTAAGTATGTACCCAATGAAGGATAAGTCAAAGACAGGTATATATCTGGGGAATGAACAGAACAGCAATTAAGTAAGGCAAAAAACAAAACCAAAAAGGACCAAAAGGGAAAAGAGTATAAAGAGAATTAAAAAAAATAAAAAAGAAACACCACAACAAAACAAAAACAAAAACACACTAAAATAAAAATGAAAAAAATGAACAGGTTAAAAAAATTAGGTAGAAAAAAGAAGTCTTGGAATTTGGGGGTTGGGGAGGGCAGATCTTGTGTTTCCCCTGTCTCTGTAACCAGTCTCTTGGTGGCGTCTCTGGTTTGGTTGTGGTGTGTGGTTTTCCTGTGGCTTGGTTGATTTCTTAAATCAGTTTATTTGAGCAGCCTGAAGGAAGCTCTGCCTTACCCGGGAGTTTACGTCCCTCCTCCCAGGCTAGATAGTGGGAAGTAGATGTACTTTGAATATCACAAAAGAGCTAGGTGGCTGTTTCCTCTGGCTTGGAGTCGCTGTGAGGGTTGCTAGGTTGTAGGTAGAGCTGTGACCTGTCAGCAATTAGTAGCTTTACCCTGATGGGCTAGCTCTTGAGAGACTCAAACAGCCCAGCCTGGAGCCAATCTCAGGATTTATGTGTAACAAGTTTCCACTTGCTCTAGGGCTGGAGTTGCTGCCTCTGCTGCAGCTGATAGGGTAGCCTCTGGCTCTATTTAGCTTCTAAGGAGAGTCTGCTCGCCCAAGCAGAGGTGCCTCTGCTTGGAAAGGGCAACTTTCCCCAGAGGAGGAGCTGACCCCTGCTGCAGGTCAGAGTATCCCTTTGACCTGTGGAATGGCTCCTATTGTCTTCTTCCAAAGCTTAAGTTATGCTAGCTGTTCTAGCCAGGTCTGTGTCAGTATCAAAGACCAGTTCTTCTCCGGTGGTGGGGGAGGGGTTACCTTCCAGCCTTTGCTCAGTGAGAAGGAATGGGCATACTCACAGCTTTCCTTTGGTTTCCAGGCTGTCCATGTCCACGGTCTGCAACTGTCTGTGTTCAGCGGAATAAAGATTTCCGCTCCTTGTCAGTTCTGGCCGGGGGGTGGGGGGTGGGGG
>NW_012267225.1:20344495-20345900 GCF_000151885.1 Dipodomys ordii
GGGTGCTCAAATCTGTGTCCTTAACCGAGCTGCCTGAGTTTTTCCTCTCTGGCCAAACTGTCTGTACTATGATGACACTTGGTGTGACACTCTATCCTTAGATTTTCCACTGAAATACTAAAACTGGTTTCTATGAGAGAGCTTGCTTAGCCCCCAGCTTCTCCTCTGCCATCTTGCTGTTCCTTCCTGGAGTCTTTAAAATATAAATATGATTTGATAAATCTGTAACCTAACTGACCAAAAGAAGGGATGAAAGGCCAAAGTTAACAAAGACATGTAAAAGGGAACATCACAATTAATATTAATAAAACCTCCAGGATCATTAAGGAATAGTTTGAAAACTTGCATTCTAATAAACTGGAAAATCTCTAAGACATGAATAATTTTAGATACATTTGACTTAACAAAAGATATATACAAAAAAGATACATGTCACTTAAAGAGATCTATAAGAAGCTATGAGAAGCCAGGCACTGGTAGCTCATGCATGTCATCTTAGCTACTCAGGAGGCTGAGATCTGAGGATCATGGTTTGAAGCCAGCCTGGGCAGAAAAATTCATGAGATTCTGATTTCAAAATAAACCACCAGAAAACTGGAAGTGGCTCTGTGGCTCAAGTGGTATAGTGGTAGCCTTGTGCTGAAAAGCTGAGGGACAGGATCGAGGCCCAGAGTTTAAGCCCCACAACCGATAAAAAATAAAAATAAAAAGAAGCTATGAGACACAAGCTGTAATAAGTAGCCACTAGTAAAAAAAAAAAGCCCAGGAAAAGATGTATTCACTGACACATTCTAGCAAACTTCTAAATAAAAACTAAACTAATAGCAATACTTCTCAAACTATTACATAAAATACAAAGAAACTTTTTCTATGAAAGTAGTATTGTTGGGTTGGAGATGTGGCTCACTTGGTAGAGTGCCAGCCAATGAGTGAAAGAATCATGTACTAAGTTTGAATCCCAGTCTCGGGCCAAAAAACAAAAAAATCAAAGAAGGTATTATCCTCATAGAAAAATCAGACAGAAGAGGCGACAAGATGGCGGAGGAGAAGCTGGAATCTGAACAAGCTCTCACATAGAAAGCAGTTTTAGAGTTCCAGTGAACAGTCCTAAGCCAGAGAAACACACCAAGTGTGCCATCACAGGACAGAGAGTTAGACAAGTGATAGAAAGCCAAGGCAAGAATACACATCTGAGCAATAGCCAGCAGCCGCCGGCGGCGGCCGCAGCAGGGTCGCGGCAGAGACCGCAGCTGGGCGATACTTGAGCGCTCACACAGAGAGTCCGGGACGAAGGAGCCAGACACAGCGGGCGAGCGGATTCAACTCAACACCAGCAAGAACCGACAAGGAGCGGACAGCTTCATCCTGCAGTTTGCAGACCAGAGACGACCCAGGATCCAAGACT
>NW_012267225.1:20355517-20361564 GCF_000151885.1 Dipodomys ordii
GGCTGCAATGCTTGGTAAGAAATGTACGCATTATCCTGCCCATGCAATTGTAACCCCTCTGTACAGTATGTTCACAAATAAAATAAAATTAAATTAAAAAAAATCAGACAAAGATACAACATAAAAAGATACAAATTTCATTGCTGAACATAAATGCAAATATTCTCAATAAAATCTTTGCTGACCTAATTCAACAATACATTAGAAAGATCATAGACCATGATCAAGTTCGTTTCAGTACTGGGATGCAAGGATTGTTCCACATATAGAAATCAATAAATGTAATATAGCACATAAACAGAATCAAGACAGAATCACACCATCATCTCAATAGATGCAGCAAAGTCTTGGACAAAATTCAATATGCTGTGGAGAAAAAACACCCTGTTCAACAAATGGTTTTCTACATGGTATTATATATGGCTTGAGAAACTAGTTACCGATGAAGATGATTGAAAGTGGGACTCCACCTCTCTGCACAAAACTCAACTTAAATTTTAAAAAATCTTAATTGTTTAACTGAAGCCTTGAAAACTATTATATACAGGAAAACATAGGGAAAACACTTCAGAATATAGTTACAGTGAAGCCACTACTGAAATAAGTTTGGAGATTCAACAAAAAAACTAAAATCTACCATATGGCCTGCTATACTCCCCTTGGGCATCTATCTGAAGGAGTGTAAATCAACATAAAAGAGATACCAGCTAACCAAACTGTCGGATCAGCCTAAGTGCTCAAGCACTGGCGAGTAGATAAAGAAAATAAATGTCACACACACACACCCCCACACACACCAGGGCATATTATTCAACCATTAAGTAATTTGCAGGAAAATGGATGGAATTGGAGAACATCATGTTTAATGAGCTAAGCCCCATATCAAAGAGCCAAATACTTCATATTTTTCTTATTTGTGGAATCTAGACTTAGAATGATGATGCTGATGATGACAATGATAAGAATGATAATGATAATGATGATAATAATAATAATGGGTCATGAGTGTTCGATGTGGACTATGATCAGCAGGAAAGAGGAGGGTGAAAGAACAGCTCACTAGGGGAAAGATGCTGAAGAGGATCCAAGTGCTTATATCTGAATATGATATAAAGAAAGTCATTAAATACTGAGCCAAAGGGGAGAGATGAGAGAGGTGTATGGAAATATAATAGGGGTGAACTTACTCAAAGCACACCATATACATCTATGGAATTATTGTAATGAAACTCTCTTGTACTAGTAATGTATGCCAGTAATATTTAAAATTATCAGCTAAAGTCTTCCTTTGGGATATGTGTACAAGGTGCATATAAAACATAAACAAATTTTGTATTTAGATTTGGGTCCCATTCCTAAACTATCTTATTATATATATGTAATATATATTAAAAATAAAAATATAAGACATTTTTGGTACTTTGCCTTCATTAGTATTGTGACTATTTACCACTTTGAACTGAAAGTGTTTTGCAGGAGTGATCCATATCATCTCCATGTTTTTATACTTACTAGGTACCAATAAAACAGTCTATAAATAAGATAGATATTATTATATAGATTATATAGATACAATATATATTATATTATATAGTAATATATAATATATAATTATATAGATATGATTATTGTCTACAATTTTTAATTGTCTGATTTTTATAAGAGTTTTACAGCTGTTATAGAAAGATGTATTATATCCAGTTTATTTTCAAATGAGGAAACTGAGGCTCAGAGAATATTTCTCATAGAAGTAACATCCTCCAGATTTCACAGTCCAGAATAAAACTATGATAAATAGTTGAGTCATTTAAAACATCATTATACTCACTTCATGCAGTTTGCTACACTTAGAATATCATCAATTTTCTTTAGAATTAATGAAGCAATTAATTAAGAACTTTTGAGCATTTGGTATTTTTGATATGTACAGTCAACTGAGGGATGCTTATCTTTACAAATAGTATACTGTAGAAGAATCTTTACATCTTTTCTGGTTTTCCAGAAACATCCTGGAATAGGTGTTGCACGAATACAAATTCTGGGACCCTTGGAACTCCAAGTAAACCTTGAGTTCATATACAGAGTGAAATCCATAGAGTGAGAGTCTAAGTCTCATGTTAACCAGATAAACAGCAGAGAAGGCACAAGTATAGAGAGAATCAAGACCAGATTTGGTAGTAATCTGATAATTGTAGACAACAAATACTCTGAATAGCATTTATTTCCTCTGTGCTTTGATATCAGGTACCACTTAGTGGTTGTTTCATATTTCTTTCCTTACTGGATTTGACCTTAGTATGACTCTTGGATGCTAACTATGGAGGAAAGAGCAAGAGACCTCCTTGTGTTCCAAAAATTGTAAGTACAGAATAGACCCACTGGAAAACATTTCTCTGCTGTGTATGTGTGGGTGTGGGTGTATGTGTGTGCGCGAGCATGCGTGAGCATGCACGCTGGTCTGGTATCAATGGCTTAAACTCGACTTGCTTCTGTGGAGCTATACCCCTTGGCTCACATCTTCTGGCCTTTCCTTTTTCTAGTTAATTAGAGATGGAGTCTTACAAACTTTTCTGGTAGGGCTTGTTTTGAAACTCAGCCCTTCAAGTGTTAGCTCCTGAGTAGCTAGGATTACAGTTGGGAGGCACAGGTGTTCAGCTTTCTCTGAATGTTTAACAATGATATCTCTGGAGAAGAATCCAGTGTATTTCCCCAAAATAGATTTGCTGCTATATTTTACACATAGAGCTTTAGCTACAGGTGTTCTGGCTGCATGTTATAGGATGTGGGTTGCTGTGGTGATGAGAAGCCACTTCAAGGTGGGCAAAGAAATAGTAAATCTAGAAAAGGATTGGAAAACATGGTGGTAGAGAAAGGTGTTCTGGACATGTAAGCTATGGCTAGCATATTTATTCCAGTCAAATTCCACAGCCATGAAAAATCAAACAAATGAGCAAAATAAAATGAGATCCTGATATCTGCAGCTTTTAGAATCCAGAATTCTTTGTTCCTGGTCCAGTGACTTTAGACTTACTTCACTACCTTTTCGTGGATGAAAGTTAACCTGTTTTCTTCAGAATGGAGCAACTTACACAGGTTAAAATTCTAGAATACAAAAAAGAGAAATATTTATAGATATAAGCATATGTGAAGTTAAAATATACACACGTATTTCCTTTCTGTGCCATCTGAAAGGATCTAGAAGTAACAAAGCCTTAGTAATGGTGAAAAGAAATCTGGGGCACATAAGATGTACAAATATTTTCTCCCATTCTCCAGGTTGTCAGTTGATTTTGTCAATTGTTTCTTTTGTTGTGTGGGAAAAAATTTAGTGTAATGGTTAAATACCATTTAAAAAAAGAAAATTAGAGGCTGGGAGGAAATGTGGAGGGAATGGGTGAGTTTTTTGTAGATTTCCATAATGGTTTTATAGGTATGTACTGACTTTCAAAGCCATCAAGTTATATTGATTATGCATATAGCCTGTTTTTATGTTCAAAATATATTAAACAAAAAGAATATAAAAAGCAAAGATAAAATTTTAAACTGAATAGTAATGTCAAATTTGAATAGAATTTCTCTGTTTTTTTTGGTTAATAGTGAAGATAGGCTCAATCTCATTGATTATTTCAGTCAGTATTTACTTTGAAACTCATTTCTGGAACTTTTATTTAAATTCCACGTGTGTGTTTGTGTTTGTGTGTGTGTGTGTGTGTGTGTGTGCACGCGCGCATGCACATGCGTGCACCAAATGCACTCTCTGTGTCAAAGATGAAGATAAAATCATCCTGCTATTTATTTCTTACTTCTTATTTTAATAACTATTCCAATGTTGTCAATACACAGAGAGAAGTTTATTTGGCATCCAAGGTAATTAGAAAATAAAATTTCCAGAAGAGAATTCTATTCCCAGTGAGCTAGATAAAGAATTGAGAATAGCTTTATTGTATCAGAAGATATGTAAGAAGAAAGCAGAAAGGGGAGGGACACACAGAGAGGAAGAAAGGGAGAAGTAAAATGAAATACTTTAAATATGTAAAAGGAAAAAACACCTCTATAAATATTCTAAAGAAGGGCTGATCACAACATTTCTCTTTAGTTTTTCATCAAAACTCAACTATATATATTTCATACAAAAATATTTCCAACAAGGACATGATTTCTTACTACTATGTAAAATGTAAGTAAGAATTATTTCACCCAAAAGCACTTTTTGCAACTCTGAACAAGCTAGAAAACAGAATTGAAAGTATTTGTTACTGGATAAAATAAAGACCATGTATGTGATAATTTGCTTAGCTCTTCAAGAGAATCTTCCATATAGAAACCTAGGGCAGCAAGGAAGTCATTTTATTTCCTACTCGTTTGTATAATCTGTTATTGTCTACAGCAATATGGTGAGAGACAACCCAAAAGATGATTTTGTGGGGCCTTGTGAACGAATTAAAAGCTTGACAGCATTTCACTTTCCATTTGTTCTTTTTGATCTGAGTTTTATGATTGTCTTGGTCTCCAGGAAGAACAGGATTCATGAATGAACATCTTGTGTCAGAGGTATTTAATGCCCCTCAATAAAGAAATGACATCTTCTTATCATCTTAAAACAAGCAAAAGTTCTAGAGACCACCTACAAGGCAACTTTTTCCAGTAGTATAGTGATAGCTTTTCAGGAACTCCTCCAAGAAAAAGACTGAGCTAGTGTACAACTAGGTTATACCTGTGACTTGGGTTTGTTTTAACTATACAAATTTTTCTTACCACTGGCCCCCAATTCTTTCTTTAACCTGAAGTCAATGAGTGCTGGAGAAAACAGCTGGAGGTGAATTAAAGCACTGTCTTCCCATGACTTCTATGTAATAAATCTCCTTTTTTTCTGCCCTTCATCATGTCTTTATATTTGATATATGGGGTGAGTGGCCAGCTCTAAGGGGACTCTTAGACCTGGATCTGGGCTTATAAACCCTAGTCTCTCCATCAGAAGGCAATATGCACATGCTAATAAAAACACTGGTGCTCGTATTTCTAAAAAAATAATACTTTTTCTTTTTTATTATGTCTTTTCTTGTGAAAATACTGTACAGAGTGGTTACAATTACATGAGCAAGGTAATGAGTACATTTCTTATCAAGCATCGTTGCCTCCTCCTTTGTTTTTCCCTTACCATCCCTTCCCTCCCATCTCCATGACACTTCTTCTTTCATTTTCCAGATTGTATTCTCTTTTCCTTTGCAAATATGCCAAACATATTTGTACAGATTTATAAGGGTCAATTAAGGCCCTAAGCTAAAAGAAAATTAATTCTAGGTTCTCACACATCTTCCAAACAAAAATAGACTCACAAGAAGCCCAAAAGGACAAGTTAGTAACATCGTTATACCCTTCTAGCTCCCTCCCTGGGTGTTTCTGACAGATAGGTCTATTATTTTTCTAGGACTGACATAACAATTCACTACAAACTGGTTGACATAAAGTAACAGAAAATGATTCTTACATTTCTAGAATGCAGAAGTCTAAGATGAAGGTATTGGTAAGAGTACCCACCTCTACCCCCCCCCCATAAAAGCTGTAAGGGGACATATTGGCCTCTTTTAACTTTTGCTTTCCTGTGGCTCCCCATGTTCCTCAGCAGTTGCTCATGTCCTTTTAACCTTCACCTTCTCTCCCCATCATCTCATCCCTGGATATCTGTGTATCCTTTCCTGTCTCTCTTATAAGGACACTGTCATTGGATTTAAGGCCCATCCTAATCTGGGATGATTTTGCCACATGATATTTTTTCTCAATTGTGTTTGTAAAATAGGTTACATTTTGAGATTCTAAGAGAACACAAATTTTTTAAGCCATTACAATAAAAAAAAGAAACCAAAGAAAATATCTCGCTGCTGAGTAACTAAATTTTTTTCAGTTAATATTTTTCCAACTCTTTCCATTGGCTTACAAATGCAGTGATGCCATTCTTTCTGATAGAATTCCATATATATATATGCCATATATATACCATACACACACACACACACACACACACACACACACACACACACACACACACA
>NW_012267225.1:20362939-20374519 GCF_000151885.1 Dipodomys ordii
GTGGCTCAAGTGGTAGAGTGCTAGCCTTGAGCTGAAGAGCTGAGGGACAGCACCCAGGCCCAGAGTTCAGGCCCCACAACCGGATCCAAAAAAAAAAAAAAGATACCATGTTGGAAGTGAACTTTACAACGTCAGTGGGGTCAGGGTGTAGAATAGGGGAGGGAAGGGATAATGGGAAAAAACAAAGGAGTGGGTAACAATGTTTGACAGGAAATGTACTCATTACTGTACTCATGTAACTGTAACCCCTCTGTACAGCACCTTCATAATAAAATAAAAATTTTAAGGCTCAGAATAAAATTATATATGTATCACCATGAAAGGGAGCAGACATCAGATGTTCTTTATGAATTGGGATGTAGTTATGTTGTTCCATAAGGAAGCCACCAGCCACATGTGGCTACAGAGCATTTGGAATAAGATTGGTATAAATTGTGAGATGCTGTAATTGTAACACACACAAGCACACACACATCAGATTACAAAAGCTTGCTTAATAGAAAATTAAATAGCTTAATAATTCTAATATGGATTACATGCTAACATGGCAGCATTTTAGGTATAGTAGATAAAACACATTAAACTTTTTGTAAGGTTTTGTTTTTTATTGTAAAAATACTGTACAGAGGGGTTACAGTTACATGAGCAAGGTAATGAGTACATTTCTTATCAAGCATTGCTGCCTCCTCCTTTGTTTTTCCTCTACCATCCCTTCTTTCCCACCTCCACAACTACACTTCCTCCTCCCCCACACTCCCTAAATTTTTCAACATAGTGTCTTGTACATCTCATTGTTACAATGGGTCATCTTGTATCCCTATTTAAGCATTTTGTTTTTTCCCTTCCCCTCCCCAAAGTAGAAAAATGTATATATAAGATGCAGGGCGCCAACATCAAATGCAGTGAAAACAGGGGTTATACCGTAGGGGAGGAACATACAAAAAAAATCATATGGTACATTATAAATTTGTTAGAAACAATAACAACAAAGAAAAAATATATGTGTCCCTATCTTGGGCTTCATTTCATTTAACATCATCTTATATGGTCATATGTACTTAGCTTTTGACCTTTTCTGCTTGTCCCAGACATGTAATAGTTATTGCAAATAAGGGAAACCATGGGACCTATGTTTCTTTGGGCCTGACTTACGTCATTTAATATAATTTTTTCCAAATCTTTCCATTTCCTCACAAATGAAGCAATGCCATTCTTTCTGATGGAGGCATAGAATTCCATGTGAGATATATATATATATATATATATATATATATATATATATATGTATACACACACACACACACACACACACACACACACACATATATATATATCTCGCATTTTTGATCCATTCATCTACCGAGGTACATCTGGGCTGATCCCATATCTTAGCTATGGTAAAAAATGCTGCAATAAACATAGTTGTGCTGGTAGCCCTAGTTAAAACACATTAAATTTTATAAAAAATGAAATCAGAAGGATTTTGTTCCTGTTAGCTCTATAAAATCTTTAAAAAGCATTTCTCTCTAGATTGCTTACAATATCCCCATAATTATCTGCATGTGCATATTCGGTCCTGTGTCCACTACCAGGAAAGATGCAGGACACTTCCATATCTACAGGATGCTTTTGTGGGCATCCCCGCTGTCCTTAACTCCTGGCAATTTTTAGTGTATTCCATTTCTATGCCTTGGTCATTAGGAAAAAAATGTTCTATAAAAATATCTTACAGTGTGTCATTTTTAGTGTGGACATTTTCCACTCAGCACAATTCTCTGGGCATTTGTTCAAGTCTGTACCTTGGATTGCTGAGTGTTACTTCATGGTATGGATACATCAAGATTGTCTAAGCTTGTGCCAGCTGAGAGATGCCTGCATTGTTTGCGATTCCAGCAATGAATACAACTGCTGTACAAATTTAATTTTGTGTGAACATATATCTTCCTTTCTCCAGGACAAATGCCTGATGCTGTAATTGCTGGACCTTATGGTAATTTTATGCTTTATTATCCTTTTTACTTCCAATAAATGAGCTAATATTTCTCTTTCATAGCTGATATTGAGAATATTTTGTTTCCTCCTTATCTTGGCCAATTGCTTTTTTAACTACTTATCTTACTTAGTGTATTCATTTTTAATAAGTTAGTATAGCTTCAGAATTTTACAATAATTTTGAAATAGTAGATTTACAGAAAAGTTCTGTAAGTAGTACTAAGGATGCTGTGTACCTCTGGCTCATTTTCTCCACAACTCATGTCTTCGATTATTACAGTCCATTTGTCACCACTCAGAAACCAACACTGCCACTAAGTAAGCTAAAGGATTTACTTTGGTTGCACTAGTTTGTTGCACTTCATGGCTGTGTCTATCCCAGTGCTCCACATTGGGTACCATATTTGCATTAACCATCATATCTCCCTAAGCTCCTCTTCGCTGTAACAATTTCCTTGCATTTGATTGTAGGAGGTACTGGTCAGATGTTTCATAGACTATCTCTCTATTTACATTTATTTTCAAAGAGAAGCTTGAAAGACTGGGATTTAACAATTGTCGGACTCATGCTCATGGAACAAGGACTGGGAATCTAAGTTTTCCAAAAATAATCCTGGGTGATTTTAATTCAAGGTTGATTCAGAAACCATCAATGTAAAATGGTCAATGCACTGATGAATAAGTATGCTGAGTCCTATAGAAGGAAAATAGTTTGCACACGCTCACCTGGCAACTGAGTGCAAAGGCAGAATTTGCAGAAAAAAACAAGTTGCAATGCTCCAATGATGTAAAATGCCTCTATATGTGATATCTGGTGCTTGGAGCTCTGTCTGAAGATAGCCAGTACCTCAGTATCTCCTCCAGTGCTTTGAGTTTCCAGGTTCTTATATAGGAGTTGGAGGATAAATGGTCTGATGACTTTGTAAAATAAGAGAATATCATATTCATAGTTGTACTATTCACAATAGTACATCTATTTTGAGTGGGTCAAAAATGTAAATATACACAATGGAATTTTACTCATCCATTAGAAAGAATAATATTATGTCATTTGGAGGGAAATGGATGATCTAGAACAAATTATGTTAAGTGAAGTGAGCCAAGCTCAGAACAACAAATGGTGCAGGCTTTCTTTCATATGTGGAAGCTAGTTCTAAAATACAATGGGACACTATTTATGAAAACAAATTTCAGGAAATAGAGGCATGTTCTATTGTTCATTTTTGGTTTTTGTTTTTGCCTTTTTAAGGGGGTAAACAGGATGCAGAAAGGGAGGGAGAAAGGGTGAACAAATGCAGTCATGGTACTCAGTTTATACTATGTGGAAAATGAACTATGCAATGTGAGGGCAGTAATGGGAGGGGGAAACTGGGGAAAAGCAAAGGGAGAGGTGACATTGTCCAAAAAGGAAATGTACTCATCGCTTGACTTATGTAAAGAGAAAAACTGGGTCTGTCGGTTTTGGAGAAGGCCATAGAGGTGACATGTTCTCTTTCTGCCTTACCAGGATACCTGCTGTCAATGTGGCTTGTCCTTCTGGCCAAGAAGAATTGTACACCTTCTTTCCTCTTTATGAGTCCCTAAGCGCAGGGATACTCGAGAAGGTGGTAAGAAAAATTAAGCTCCTTCCTTTGAAGGAGCTTTTTAATTCTCCAAGTTTTCTCTCAAATACCAGCATCTAGTATAAATAATCCTCTTTCTTACTCAGTTCTATGGTATTTTACATTTTTGACTAAGTGTTGGTATGGAAATGATATGTTTTGTGCTTTTCTATTATAACGTACATTTCAGTTATGTCAGGGTTAAACAGGCTTGTATTGGCTGACTGGGGGACTTAATCACCATCTATCATTTTGTTCCTGTGGGAAAAGGCATTTTAAGACCTAAATGACTCACTTACTAGCACACTTCAAAAACAACTTGCCAGTTGGAGACTATTATGAAGTTTAGAAAGAGACCTAGGGCTTGCTTGATTATTCTTCCTCAAACCTGAACCAGGCCAAAAGAAAAAAAGAATATTTTAAAAGGGGAAAGAGAGAAAGCATGAGAAGGATAGAAACTGATGGAAGTTTCAGTGCATACTTGCATGAATGCATGTATGTGTGTATGTGATATATCTATATATCGCATATATAAGAATTATATATTCTTATTGTTAGAAGGTAAGGAAAACAGAGAAAATAATCAAAATAAAGAGTAATATAAAAGAAACATACACATACATACACCAATAGAAAATAAAGAGAATGGTAATGTAAAAAATGTATTGTCTCCACTTGGGCAGGAGTACAGGCATGAGTGCATATTCACTGCCTTTGATAATCTGCACAGCTTTCCATGTTTTCTTCAACAAGGACTTAAGGCCATTCACCTCATTCTTTTTCTCAGTAATGGAAGAGTTGGGATGGTTTGGGCTAGAGCTAATTGGAATGAATTTCCCTTTCTCTGCTCTTCTGTATAAGGTAGCACAGACACAAACTGCACCCCTGGTGGATTTTTGTCTGGACAGACTAGCTCAACATAAGCCTAGGATCAGCCTAACATTGAGCTCAGCTGTGATTCAGGGTTCCAGGCACCCCATGAAGTCTGTACAGAGGATGAGACAGCAGGTCTTGTACTTTCGAATGCCCAGGACTGTGGTTTTCTATAGTCCCTGCACATAATTGTGAAGCACCTGCTCAGTCTTCCAACCCTCGCTAGCAGGTGCCCAAGCTGCCAGTCTTAAAGGAAAAGTAAACTCCACCTCCTTTTGAATCTTTAACCCAAATCCCACTGCATACATTTTTCAATTTTTAGTTTTGAATTAACATACATTTGTAATCTAAGGAGGTTTCATTGTGGTATGTACATAGATGCACAGTACACTTTGAACAAATTCATTCCCTCTGCTCTATTCACATTCCTCTCTTCACCATTTTTAAATAACATATTGGTAGATTTTATTATGCATACATATTACATATGTATATCCTTTTCACCCCTCAGTATCCACTTCTTTTCCCTCTCCATTCTCCTGTGGAGTCCCTCCTAGACAATATAACTTTTTTACATTCATGCTCTGTTACCATTACTTTTATCATCATAATCATCATGATCATCATGTTCACCTTCTCCAATTTCATCCATTTTTCTGCTACTACATACATTTACCCAATGCCTCATGAGCATACTGCTGGGCCATAATAAACCACCATGTGGTTGTTGTGAATTTCAAGGGAAAGGAAAATGTAAGAACTTATACTCCTCCCAAACAGAAACTAAACAAGATGGCTCCCTTTAGAGCATCCCAAATCTATGTAGCATGTACTTAAACTGCACTTACTGAAAAGCACTGACTTCTTACTTGGACCCATAATTAACTAAAAGCAGGAGAGAAGGTTGGCATCAGTGTCAGCCTTGTACATGTTTTTGCTCTAAGCCATTCTATTCTCTCTGCACTCACTTTACAATTACCTTGGGTTCCAGGAAAGAGAGGAGTGATCACCAATTGATAATGTCTTTATCATCAGGGATCAATCTATCCCTAAGGAATAGCAGAGCCTTGCAGAACTAACTGCCTGCTTGCCTTCCTCTTGAAATGAGGACAATTACTTATAATGATGAGTATGAACCCTTGAGCAGGAGTCATTTCATGGGAAACAGTTTGCTCCTTTTGAGTGATAATAACAGTAACAAGCTGTCTGGAACCCCTGGAATACAAGGACTGAAACTATACTCAACCAGATCTCACTGGACCGATCCTGAAATGATGAGCTGCCAGACTATTTGCCACTTCTGACTACTGGAACACACCACATCTCTCTCTCCCCCACTGTTTCCAGTTCTTTATCTATGTAAACCTAAAGCTTATGTCTGTATCCTGAATATGACTCAAGATGGGCTAAAGTGCTTACATTGCCTCTTCCCATTGCTTTCTGTGCCACATAATCATTCTCCTTTCTTTGTTCTTTGCCACTGCCATCCCTTTATTAGCAAATAGGGGTGAGTGATAGGACATGTGGAAATCTAGGAGTTTGGGCCTGGAGCCTACAACCCTGGCTCCAATCATTATCTGAAAAATGCAGAGCGTTTCTCAAGAGTCAATCTGCTCACCCAGGTCAGCTAAATTCATTCTGCTTTTCTGTCTTGCATATGTTTCTTCACCAGCATACTCAGTAAGACTTTGTCTCTACTGCCCTGCCCCTTTACTGTGCTGCCAGGCTGCCCTGGGCTCAGCTCTGATTTGCTCTTCCCCACCCTCTGCCTTGATGACCAGAGTTTCTAAGCCAATGCGGAATATTGAACTTAGTGCATTCCGATAGTCATTTGCCTTGCTTAAAAGCTGTTTTTTGGTTATTTGGCTTTAAACAGCTTGGAAGTAATAAGGTGCTGTTTGCTTCTAAAATGATCCTCCTGGACATCCTCTACTATGGGGCCTAATTTGCAAAGGGCCCTCTGTGATATTGAGCAGGGGTGAAGGAGGCAGGCAGACAGTTAAAGAGGCAGGGACGTAAGTGTAAGATCATTGTGAATCCAACTAAAGTCAAGAAAAATAGTACAAAATAGAAGAATCAAAATATGTTTTGAAGATAGAGTCAGACTGAGGGATTAGATATGGCGGTATGAGAGAAAGAAGAGATCATGGATGTCTCTCCCCTTTACTCTTAGGAAGGACAAGGTATCCTTACCTAAACGAAGGAGGAAAAATAGATTTGAGGGTGAGGGAGATCTAAAGTTCAGTCTTGGACCATTTTAAATTTGAGGTGCTGTTGAACACCTGAGTCAAGATGGCAAGAAAGTGCCAACTGTATTTTGGGGGTTTAGAGGATATGACCAGCCTAAAGAAATATATTTGGGAGTCACCAGCATATCGGTGGTATTTTCAAGATTATAAATTATGGAATTGTTGGGAGAATAAGAATATACAGAGAAAGGAGTGTGGACAGACTATTTTAAGGTGGGGGACAGGAGGAAAAATTAGCAAAGGAGCAGACTTTGGAATGTGAAGGGAACAGAGGATTTTATTGAGAAGAGAGTAGACTGATATGTTAGTTACACTGAGAACTTCAAGGAAGATAAGGACTAAGAGTATGATAATGACCTAGACCACCAAGCCCTTGGTAAGTCTTCTCCATTGGAGCAATTGTGAGTTTATTTCAGCATGTTTCAGTGAGACTAGAGAATAGGAACTGAAGAATCTGTGTTTAGGTTACTAGAAGAACTTTGCTAAAGGATTTCAGAAAAATACAGTGGTAGCTAGAAAGGGAATTAAAAATAAAAGAAGTTTTAGCCATTCATTTTTATTGTTTTACTTTGCTTTTGGGTATATAAGAGCACATTTTTTTTTTACTCACAAGGAAAATCAACTTGATAGGAAAAACTGGTGATTGTAGAAACAAGTGTGGAATTGTTTTTCTAAGCAGAAAAAGGGAGTGGGAGAAGAGCTGGAAACATTGACCATGTAGAGAGGCAAGAGGACAAACAGATATACAAATACCCACAGATGATCAGAGAAGATATTGGAAGCTTACATAAGTTTGTTTCTAATTGCTTCATTTTTCTCAGTGGAATAGGAAGTACTCATCAGCTAAGGGTAAGATAAAGTTTGAGAAGATAAAATAAGAAAAGAAGTAATGAAAATGAGAGTAAAAATATACTTAGGAAACTGGGGTGGGATTGCTGAGCAGCCTGGACCACAAGAACACTTTAAGCTAAAGATCAAGTATCTAAAAGAACTACAGACAGCTTGGTCTTTCTTCAACCATACTTAGCTATACAGGCACAGCCCAAAGTGAGTTGAGAGCAGGCTTTAGCCAGGGTTTGTCAACGAAGTGGGACTTCAGAGATGAAAATGTATTCAGAGCATGCCAAAATGTTCAAGCATGGGGTTCACATTGTATAAGAAAGAAGAGATGAGACCATGAAGGGGTTAAAGAAAACAAAAATGCAAATACAGTAAATCCCAGAACCTGAGGAACTTGCAGGAGCCATTTGAGCCAATCATCCAGGATATAATCAGTTAGTCAGACAGTAAGATGCTTAAAAACTGAGAATACGAAGTTGCAGAATTATCATAGGGTGTAGGAAATGAAGATGATAATGTCTCTGAGATCACATTTCTGATAGATCAAGGATCTTAATGAACAGCTGTTGCTTCTGAGACAAGTTGTCCAAAGGTTGTTTTAGGGTCATGAATGTTAGAAGTTGGCTAGGTAAACATATAAGTTTAATCCAGAAAGCACGAAGTGGCTGAAACAGTAAGAATACCACAGGAAAACAGAAGAATGTGTTTTGAGTGTGCTGGGCACGGAATTGACTATTTCTGTGCAGCCTTTTACTTATTCCTGGCATCAGTACTGAGGACTAGAGACTATTAGCATTTCCGTATTACAAACAGTGAACCCAAGGGGTAGAGAGATTAAATAGCATGCCCAAGACCATGTCCAGACTTCAAGCTCTTATACATTATGTCCATCAGTCTTGGCAGATGCAGTGGTTATGACAGAACAAGTAATAATAACAACTACATTCTGAAGTGTGATTAGTAGATTTATGGGATTAGAGGTTTCTTGAGAAGAGTACTGTATACAAAGCCCAGTAAATACATGATCTCATGTAATCCTCATATTAATCCTGAGTATTAAGTAATTTTCCAGAATCAAGGGCGAGTAATTAGCAGAGCCTGGATGTGAAAGTGTGTCCTGTGACCTCCTGCATGTATGCTGCTTTCACTAACTATCAGGAACCAGTACTTTCAGAGATGGATCAGACAAAAAACCCATCAGCAGTTACTTTTTTTCAGAATTTAACAGGAAAAAGTCTAATAATTCCTATGTTTCCATGGGAACATTTATTAGCACAGAATGTAGCATTCTTCCTCTTCTGGAGTGTTCTTGCTGCAAACTTGTTCATTCACTCACTAATATTGAGCAAATAGTCCGTGCAGGTACCCCATGTTGGGTGCAGAGGACACAACCCGAAGAGAAATGTTCTGGTTCTAAGAGAAGCTTCAGTGTGCTGCAGATCTTCAGCATTTCAAATACCCTGGCCTTTTCCACACCATTTCATTTGGCCTAGAATATACTTATCTCTGAGGACCTAGTTACCTAAGAGATTATTCTCCCTGATGTTTTGGCACTAAGCACAACCAGCCATAGAGCCCTGGAGATGGGATCTTAGACTGGACTCTAGGGAGTTTTCAAAAAAGAAACTAGGGTATTTAAAAAAAATAGAACTAAGGTGTTTTCTAAAAGGGAATTTCCTACTCCAAAAGGGCCCAATCTTAAAGCTGGATTTAAAAGTATACCCTTTGGGTGGTATTTCAAGTGGTTTGGTGCTTTTGAATGGCTCCTGGTCCTTGGCTCTAACTTTTGCTAGAAAGACTGCATTAGCACGTGTAATTGTTTATAGCCTCTGTATTTCAACACCCTCTTTCCAGGCAAAGACCCATTAGCTTAGGAACATGAACATCACATCAGTCTTCGAGAATGAAAGACAATGTATCCACAGGGTGAGGAAAACTATACTTGTGCAGATTGGTGTGAACAACTGATGTAGCCAAGTGCCTGTGGCTCACACCCATAATCCTACCTATTCAGTAGGCTGAGATCTGAGTATCTCAGTTCAAACCTAGCCTGGGTAGGAAAGTCAGTGAGCCTCTTATTTCCAATTAACCAGAAAACTGAAAGTGGAGCTGTGGCTCAAATGGTAGAGCTCTTAACGTGAGCACAAAAGCTCAAGAACAGCACCCAGACCCTGAGTAAAAGCCCCAGAGCAGGCACCAAAACAAAAACCAAAAACAAGGACCCCCCCCAAAAAAAACCCAACAACACAAAACCCCACAACTTGATGAGTGTTCCTTGGTCTTTTTTACTTCTACATAATTCTACTAGTGGAGAACAGCGGCCTATGCAGGTCCCAATTTTTCTGGCACTTACTATGGTTTCTATCTAGATCTGTGAAGACTCCATCCCTCTGGTTTAAAAATCTGTGAGTCAGTGTAATTTAAGGATTACAGAAACTCAAGTTTTCTTAAAGAAAAAAAATAGAAAACTCTTATGTTTAACTGGAGTTTTAAGAGTTTTTCAGCTCAGTGCTGGTGGCTGACACCCATAATCCCAGCTCATCAGGAGGCTGAGATCTGAGAAGCCAGACTGGGCAGGAGACTTTTACCTCCAACTAACCACTCAAAAGCCAGAAGTGAAGCTGTGGCTCAAGTGGCAGAGTGCTATGCTTGGGAGAAAAAACTCAAGGACAGCAATCCATGCCCTAAGTTCAAAGCCCCAGACTCAGCATTTAAAATAAAAAACAACAACAATCTCTTAAAACTGCAACTTGCAATATACTATTCTTTTATTTAATTTGTTAAATCTTTGAGATCACAGATTAAATTTATTCCAGTCATTTCTGGAGTTGTCAGACCGCACAGCTAATCTGCATCCTTACAGCTTTAAGGGAAAGCATTTCTAGTTTCAGAGTAAAGAAGGTGGCGCCAACTGGAAGCTCCACCACTCTCGCCTGCGGGCGGCCGGGGGTGGAGCTGGTACTTGGTTTCCCGCGGCTGCCAGCCGCGCCCCTCCGCTCCACTGTGCCGCGAGCAGCCACCAGGGGTGCTGCGCTTCGTACCTGCAGGGGCGGTGTTGGGGGGGAGGCGGGGGGGGGGGAGATCGGCTCAGCCACTCCGCGCGCCTGGCTGGTTTTCCTCCAGGCTTGGCCGCTTCTTGGTGCCCACAGCGCGCAGGAGGTCACAAACGGGGTGCCATGGGTCTGAGCTGAGCAGGGCTCCAGGGCTTCTCCACCTCTGGGGCCAGGATGCCTCTGCCTGCGGGAGCATCTGGGCTAGCCACACTTTTCCCCAGGGGCACGCGATCAGGGTACCCAGCATCTCTGGACCCCAAGCTCCCCAAGGTCCTTTTCCTTCCCATGACCACCAAAGCCCGGCACGCCCACTACCACGACCACTATTTGGGAATCTAGCTTCCGGAGTTGGCCGCGTTCTTTCCACCCTCGCGGGCGCCAGCGACATACCTAACCGCACCTCACACCGGGTGCAGGTAGCGCGGCCCCGAACTCGATACAAAGAGGCCCGCGCCTCCCAGGCCTCGGCCGCTGCCACGCCCGCGCGTGCTCGTGCCCACATCTCCGGGTCCTCCACGGTGGCTGGACGCGGGGAACCCCTCACTCGGCACGCTCATTCCCCTTCCCTAGTATCTGTCAACGCACACAGCGATCTCCAAAACCCCGCGATCGGGGCCCTTCCATCTTCTCCCTCCAGTCCCTCGGCCGCTGCTCGGGCGTCCGGGACCAGCCAGATCCACTCGCGTTCTCATCGGTCCCGGCCCCTCCTTTCTTCGGGTCCTCCTCCTCCTCCTCGCCCCTCCCGAGCCGGGGTGGGAGCGGCGGCAGCTGGAAGGGAAGGGATGAGGTCATCCTCTCCCTCGGAGTCAGCTGGTGGAGGCGAGGAAGCGGGAGGAGGGAGCGCGCGCGAGGGGAGGAGAGGAATGTGCAGGTCCGAGGAGCGCCGCGGCGGCCGCTGCTGCTCCTGCTGTTGGCGGCGGCTGCGGCTCGGGCGGCAGCCGCGAGGCCAGGACGGCTGCGAGGAGCGGCGGG
>NW_012267225.1:20375068-20415677 GCF_000151885.1 Dipodomys ordii
GCGCCTGGGCAGGGAGCAGCGGCGCTACTCGCTGTGGGACTGCCTCTGGATCCTGGCCGCCGTGGCGGTGTACTTCGCGGACGTGGGCACGGACATCTGGCTCGCCGTGGACTACTACCTACGCGGTCAGCGCTGGTGGTTCGGACTCACGCTCTTCTTCGTGGTGCTCGGCTCGCTGTCGGTGCAAGTGTTCAGCTTCCGCTGGTTTGTGCACGATTTCAGCACCGAGGACAGCGCCACGTCTGCCGCCTCCGGCTGCGCTCAGCCAGGAGCGGATTGCAAGACCGTGGTCAGCGGAGGGTCTGCAGCCGGGGAAGGCGAGGCTCGTCCTTCCACGCCGCAAAGGCAAGCATCCAACGCCAGCAAGAGCAACATCGCCGCTGCCAATAGCGGTAGTAACAGCAGCGGGGCCACCCGGGCGGGCGGCAAACACAGGTCTGCTTCCTGCGCCTTCTGCATCTGGCTCCTGCAGTCACTCATCCACATCTTGCAGCTCGGGCAAATCTGGAGGTATCGTATCAGGGGTGGGGGCGAGTGAGAATTGCTACTGCTACTACATCCCCACTGCTTTGCTTTTGCACGAAAATCGTTCAGGGTTACTGTGGTCGTAACCCTAGTCACAGTTCTGTGTGTGTGTGTGTGTGTGTGTGTGTTTTAAACTGGAGCTTGCTTTTTAATTTTTTTTAAAATTAATCTCTGCTTCAGGTGAGAGGGAAATGAGAATGGCCAGAGAAAGTGGATCTGATCATCTTTCCTTCTTGCCTTCTCACTCCCTTGCTGGCCTTTTCTTTTTATATGCTACAACCTCCCTTCTCAGTTTTTAGTTATACTGTTTCTGTGAGTAGGAGAAGATCCCTGCCATACTTTCTAAAAATTCTTTCTTATTATGTAGAATTTAAGGTGTAGTGTTGCAATTTTTTTTACTTTTGTTCTCTGTGGGGAAAAATGACTAATTCTAGTTTGATGGAAATTATCATGGTTCAAAAGTACCTACAAATTAAGAACCACTGCTAGTGAGGTACTATAGTCAAAGTTAACTGTTGACTTAGATATGCAACATATGAATATATGAATATATATGTCTTTACATATTCATATATGGGTATATATATTCATATGTACAAATATGTGGTGCTTGTGTCTTCAGGCAAGAGTGAGCACACTTTAAGGGCCACAGACTTACTTACTTGGATAGTGCACCTTCTAATTATCTTGCAGTATCCCCAAATCTACTTGCTAATATAATAGAGCACCCTTGGAGGAGTGGCACATTGGGTAAACTTGAATGGTACTTGACATTTTCATTGGCTATTTTGCTACTTGTCATTTGGTTTACCAAGTCTTTTTATACGGATAGCACTTGCACTTACAAATGACAATCACTACATGGACTTAGAAATGTAATAAAACAATGTGCTCAGAAATATACTCCTTTGACTTTTATATGGTTTAGATGTTTTGGGAAGCACTGTTTAATATCACAAAAATTATATGCATGGAAGTATATAGATACTAATGTATGAGATCTTTCTTTCCTTCCTTCCTTCCTTCCTTCCTTCCTTCCTTCCTTCCTTCCTTCCTTCCCTTCTTTCTTTCTTTCTTTCTTTCTTTCTTTCTTTCTTTCTTTCTTTCTTTCTTTCTTTCTTTCTTTCTTTCTTTCTTTCTTTCTGTTGTGGGGCTTGAACCTTGGGCTTGGGTGCTGTTCCTGCACTCTTCAGCTCAAGGTGAGTGCTCTACCACTTGAGCCACAGTGCCCCTTCCCGTTTTCTAGTGGTTTATTGAAGATAAGAGTCTCATGGACTTTCCTGCCTGAGTTGGCTTTGAACCGTGATCCTCACATCTCAGCCTCCTGGGTAGCTAGGATTACAGGCGTGAGCCACCGGTGCCTGGCTGAGATATTTATTTTTAAAAAATGATTTAGTAAATATTGAATCTTCTTATCTAATATATGGAAAATTCATAGAAAGTACGTGGATTTGGGAATGTGTACTGCCACACCGGTATTCTTTTCACCATTTCACATTTTTTATGCTAAAGGGGATTAGAAGTCCTTGACTAGCTTACCTGGAAACAACTCAGAAAATTTGTGAACTAGAAATGCAAAGTTCCTTTGGATAAAGAAATAGTGTTCGTATTCAAAATGAGCAAGTGTGGTAATTTCACCACCTTTCTTGAGATGAGAGTTTGCAAAGCTAGATAAACATCATCCTATTGCCTATTTTTAAAGCAGAGAGATAGTTTCTGAGAAAGTGATCCATCACATGCAGTCAAACAAATTGATGTTGGAAACTTCCCTGTGACATTTTGAAATGTAGGTTAACTGTGGTAGCTCTGTTTCCCATGATGACTATTGGGAAGTCTTACAGCTTCATGCTCTTCTTCAATTATGATGAGGAATTGGAATGCTTGGCTTAATCCCTGAAATTATGCAGTGGCAAGGATGCTTAGGATTGCCATTTTTAAACTGCTAATAGGATGAGTGAAAGATACAATGCTATTTTTTTAACCTTTGCAAACTTTACTCACAATTTGGAAATCAGTTAGTTTAATCCCCTTTAATGTTTCTAGGTTTATGTCAATAATGCACATACTTCTAAGTTTAAAAAAAAATACACATTTCCCAAAGATTGATACTCTCTCAAAAATTCTGATAGCACATTCAGTGAACTGAAGAACTGATTTTAATTATAATGGTGTTTACTAGACCTTCTAAACCAAGCATTTTCCTGATTGGAAAATGATGCCTAATGTTATCAGAAATAATGTGTACAGCGTGAGATATGGGTGCATCTCCATGAACCCACAGTCACAAGATCAGTGAGCCTTACAGAAAAGCTATGGTGGGGGTTGGGGGGAAGGAATGGAAGGTGAGATTGAATGTGGAATGAAACCACAGGCTGTCAGATGAATGCATTAACTGACCCAACCCTTGAGGAAACACATGGTTCCTTTCATGTTAAGTATTTTTACAGAGTATTCTTTAGAGGCTTTGAAGTTTATTCTAATAACACAGAAACATCTGGGTAGAAGTGCTTATTACTGGGATGACTATCAGATGTTTATGAACATTCTCAAAATGATGTGTTTAATATGGAAATTTGAATTGTTATTGAATCTGTGGGATTCTGGTCAAGATATTTGGGTACTCCCAGTATAACCTGGTAGAATCCAGACCTGAGACTAGTCAGTCTCATTTTCTCTTTTGATAAAGCATGTTGTAGGTTTTAAAATTTTAACCTGATGCAGAAATTTGTAAAGGAATAAGAAATGTTATGAGAATCAACACTCAGATGCATCCTGATAGGTTCTATTTTCTGAGTGTTACACATTTGAATGAACATTGGTGTTGGATGTGTTTTTGATAATAAGCTGTGAAGTGACTCATCTTGGTTTACTGTATTAGACATAGTGCAGTATCTTAGACCACTGTGATTTCTTAAATTAGAAGCACCCTTTACCTCTTCTAGCTCTACTTTCCAATGCATTGTACAGAAATATGGCAGAGACACAGAGTACTGAGTGGTCCAAGACTCAGAGGTCATTATTCATGTTGTAACATGCTGCTTTCTGGGATCAATAAAATAGATTTTAGTTAGGTTAGTAACTGCTTGCTGTATTTCCATGAAATGCTAGTTATTTTAGGGATTCTAAAAGCTTTCTGTACATAAAAAATCTTTTGAAATAACATCAGAGTGTTTACTTGTTCAGAAATAAGCCATTTGAAATAGTGTGGACAAGATTTGCATGTACTGATACATGTACCACAAATGCAGCTGCTAAAAGCAGAGATACATATTTATTTTAATTAAAGTTTACTAATGGGAAATTAATGGCAGCTTTTAAAGTCACAGGAGGTGATGCTGGGAAAGAGCCAGTGAACTTTTGATACCAAGTTAAAAGAACAATGATGACTTTAAAGGAAGTGTGCCTGTAAATAAAGGAGAAAGCATGAGTCTTTATTTGATCCCATGATTCCAGAAATTACAGAGCACAGTTCACCCAATGAGAATCATATATACCTAATGAGAACAATTTTTAACCCTTATCCAGGGTTGGAGCATGTCTATCTGGGAAATCATTTGGTACATGATGATGTAGATATGTATGCTCTTAGTTGGTTGCCTACAGCCTGTCTGCCTGTCTTGATGACTTTGTATGGCTTGTGAAGGGTGTTATAAATATCCAAAAGATCCTTGGTAAAGAAAAGATTCCCCACTTCTGCCTGGTACCTGTAACCAGTTTTATCTTACTACCTTATTCTTTCAGAATTTATTTATTTTTGTTTTTTGTTTTCTTTCAGAATTTATGAAATTTACTTATAATTGTACGTGATTTTTTCCTATGTATATATGTACATATCTGGTTGTTTTCTATTAAATATGAGCACACCAGTCTCTTATAGCAGGACTTCTGAGAACCTTCAATAAGCTAATGTGAAATTGAGATGATGAGTTTTTAAGAAATTCCTATTAAATGTGCTTGTAGTGATGTGGCAGACAAAGAAACATTGATCTATGCCAATCTCAACCTTGTACAAACAACAATAATAATTTTATTTGGTGCCTTAAAAATGTACAAATGTTTTTACTTTGCTAAATTTTACAATAACTTAATAGGACATTGTAAGTTGGCAGTGGCGCTGTAGCTCAAAGTGGTAGAGTGCTCACCTTGAACTGAAGAGCTCAGGGATAGCACCCAGGCCCTGAGTTCAAGCCCCATGACCGATAAAAAACAGAAATTGTAAGTATTTCTATAAATGAGAAAAACTTACTCATAGAAGTTAAGAAACCACCCTATAGCTGAGTGACTCCAAGCAAGTTTCTTAACCTCTATGAGTAAGTTTTTCTGCTTAAAAATAAAAAACAGACATTGTCTTACCTTAAAGTTTGCATTCTTCCTGGCTTGCAAGCTACCTCCGTGTGCCAAAGAGAATATGGCAATAATGTATGGAACTAACTATTTGTCTTCCCTGTGTATGAACAGGTAAGAAAGAAAGCTTAAGGTTAAAGTGGTTAGGGAAACATTTCCCTTGATGAATATTCATTGCTGTTGTTTATTCAACCTATATCAAATATATACTACATTGGTGGTATGGTGTTTGTTCCTAATTATCCCAAGATGAGCAAATCGCACATCTTCAAGGAATCAACTGGCTAATAAGGAAGACAGAAATTGAACAGAAAATTTCCTTATGGAGATAAATACTGACAGAATAGTGAACTCAGAACATCTTGGTGGTTGAGCCATTTGAGAGACTGAACTTCATTATTAGATAGATAACTTTCCTCAGGAGCAGAGGGGATCTATATGAAGGTTTGAATAATGAGAGATAGTTGCCATCTGAGTGAAATACGGACCTGGCTTTCCAGCCTTGAGTATAGTGATACATAAAAACCAGGGGCTAGAAAAGAACAATGCATGTTTAGAGTTTTTGTTCAAATATGAGTGAGGGAAGAACCAACAAAGAAAGAGATGTAGATTTTATTTTGAAGGCAAAGAAGATTCTTTGAAGCATGGTAAGTGAGGAGGATGGACAAACTCGCTGAAATGTTGTCTTACTCAAAAGAATAATATGATGTTGAAAGTTTCAGAGGAAATGCCACTGTTTCCTGTGACTCAGTCACGTGTCTTCCAGCCAGACAAATGCATCGATGTCACAAGGCCTGGGTTTGGATGCTATTGTGGCAAATAAAGAGATCTGACCTGGTAGAGAGTCTTTACTCAGAAAAACAAATTGGTTGAATTCTTTAACTGTATCTCCACTAAAGTAAATTCATGGCAAAGGCTTTATTCACTCATTCATTCACCCATTCGTTTATTTTCTTGAGAATTTCCTTTAGATATGGTGGCTTCTTCTTCATAGAAATTTAGATGTTTGGATCTATATCAACATATTCCATGTTTCTGTAGTGTATTAAAATTTTCCAGAGACCTTGTTCTTCTTTTTACTTGATCTTCAGAGTCACTTCGGAGGTAGCACTTCCACTTTGCATGCGGGAAATGGAAGCAGAGAATTGTAAATGTCTTTCTTTTCAGTCATCTGGGTTTATAGAGGTTACAAGTTACAATTCTGTACTTCCACGCTGAGAACTTGGGAGAGTACTCTGATAAGGATTGAAGAATGTCATGTACAAGACACATTGGAATTTTGTGTGGACTCTTTCTGGAAAAATAAAAGGGACCTGATTGGGGATGTAGCTTACTGATAGATTCCTTGTGCAAGGCCCTTGTGTGAAGTTTGATTCCTTAACTCTCATCTCTACCCCCCTACTTTTCTTAAAGGATAGGACCTATAGAAAGAAAAGAGCTTTTAAGTACCAAATAAAAGGCATCTTCCCATCAGCTAAGATTTCTTGGAAGCAGCTAGTTCCCATCATTGGGGTTTATTGTCACAATCAGAAAACTGGAGGTGGAAATGGGGTAAAGATCTGTAACTATTAAACACAGAGAGGACTGCCCTAGAAGCTTTCCTCCAGACTCAAGATGTAGGACAGTTTCCATCCTGTCAGACTAACTTTGCTTTTTATGGATGAAAGAAGCAGAAGGCTTTTTTTAAATTCTGGAATATTGCAGTTATTTCATTTGAAAATCTATTCATTGGTTTATGAATCCAAGGTCTTCCCTGGAGCATCACAAATCCATATAATACCCTGAGTGCTAGGCTTGGTGTTTAAATCTCAGAGTTAGCTGATGGGTATAAATCTACAACCAAATCAGACAGCTCCCTGTGCATTGGCATGGGGTTCTCTATGAATTGTAATCATTCACATATAAATCTGGTGGATATATCCATGTGGTATCTTTACAGTAAGTAGTAGAAAAGTTATAAATTGTTTCCATCCAGTTGTACTATGAACTGTTTGCTTCACAAGTGTGAAACATTTCATATTTGCTATTCTCCCACAGAATTTCAGAGAATCTTAGCAGAGCATTGGATGTAAGATTTATACAAATGTATGTTTACTCTCAGTTTTAAATACTGTCCACAAGTCCTTGGGGCAATAGCATTGAAAAGTTTTCTGTGTCATTTACAAAATAAGTTCCTAAATGATTAGACATCCAAGCATTGCTACTGAATATTCCACAGGTTTTGCAGTTTGAACTATACACAAATCACTACATAATAGATATGTGCAGTGATTGCTTTTATACATACTTGGCCAATCTAATTCACTCATTTCTTTGACTGGCTTTAAAATGATAATTGGTACTCTAGCTGGACATATGAATGCAAGAATAGAGATTGAAACAGGTTTCTTATACATCATGAAATACAATGTTTTGTATGATATTGGTCACATGAAAGTATTTTTTAGGTGTGATTTATGAAATAGATCTGATATGTTGTGAGACTTTAACAGAAGATTATATCCAGCAATTCTCAGCAGCAAATATTCTCTTGAATGTCTCTGCATGATTCTAACCTGCCCAAGTAACCTCATGCCAGCTATCCTCCTAGGATCAGGTAGGAAAGCAATGGCCTGGGCCTCAGAAAGTTACTCTAGCAGTTGTGACTTTACATAGGTAAGAATACATATTCACAAAGTGAGTAAAGCCCAGGCATACCTGTTTCTTCTTTGGGGCATATTGCTAACTTACAGGTTTGTTACTACTTTGGGTTTCTCTTAGTATAGGGAGCCAGAAAAGATAAAGTGTTAGTAGAAAAAATGGAACAAATCACCCCAGCTCTGGTTAAGATTACTAATATTAGGGAAAGGGACTAAGTTCCATCAAGTTGTAGTCACCCTCTGCGCAAAACACATCCTGAAGCCCAGTTGTGCACTCCTGTTTGTGTTGACAGACTTATCAGACTGGGAAAGCTTTGGGGTAGGCATTTTTAATGTAATTCTTACCTATGCTTGAGTAATCTGAGAATACATTTATATATGGAATTATTGGGAGTATTTTTTCTGCCTTTGTCTCTCTGCTCAAAGTTTATAGCCTTTCTTATCACAAAACATAATTCTATACCCATCATATGCCCAGAGCTAACACTGATTTCTGATCGCAAGAGAAACCTACAGAAAGGTCCCCTGGACTATACAATTCATTTGTGGTGAAAATGTGAAAAAAAAAAGCTAAGGAAGGGCCAATATAGAAATAGACCTGTGGGTTTTTTTTTTGTCAGTTGTGGGCTTGTTGTGGGTGCTGTCTCTCAGATCTTCAGCTCAAGGATAACACTCTACCATTTGAGCCACAGCGCCACTTCCGGCTTTTCTGTTTATGTGGTGCTGAGGAATGGAACCTAGGGCCTCATGCATGCAAGGCAAGCACTCTACCACTGAGCCACCTTCCCAGCCCCTGTGCTCTTTCTTAATGCTGATATTGGAGGAAATGGTCATAGTTAGCCCCTGTGTTCTTTCTTAATGCTGATATTGGAGGAAATGGTCATAGTTAGGTTTGCAGTGAGAGGAAGTATTTAGAGAAAAATTTGTCCTTTGGAGAACTGGACTAAATGTAGTATCAGAAGAAATGCTTTGTCTTTCCTGTCTGTAGGATATAATTGCTCAAAAGAGTTTGTTTCACTTCCTTTCTAAAATTGTGGCTGTGCTCTTAACTAGAAATTCTTTTATTTGTCCAGTACTTACAGTAGATGTGCTAGGAAGTCAAAAACACACACATAAGTACTTAAAACTGATATTGGAAGTGTTGCATTAACCAGCTCTAAGACATATTCTGTATAGAGTTGGGAACCCTAAATTGCCACGTATGTGCCATATAATGTGCATTGTCCAGCTGGGGTGCTGCGATCCACACAGAAGAGCAAAGCTCCATAGGCTTTGGAAGCACAGTCCATTTTTATCAATGAGAGCCAGATTTGCTCTTAAATTAAAAGCTTGTCCTGAATTATACTGTCACTAATTTAATGTGCTGGAAATTGAATTTAAACTCGTCTGCAATGTTACTGTATCCAGCCTGTGCTGGCTAAAGGATAGGGCTGTGTTACATTCAGCTAGAAATGATGTTTGCATTAACCTTGCTTGGATGGGAATTACCTGGATCTTAAGAACTTAGAAATCTGTTGTGGGGATGAACAATTTTTCAGGCCCACATCAACATTTGAGATGTTTCAAGTATAAGGAATTTTAAGCATCTATTTTAAGATTTTCTGAAATATGTCAAAATCTTCTTTTCATCTTTGTGATTCAGCAGTAAGGCTGTTGAATCAGCTCCATTTCTTTTGTTTAATGTATACACATGCCATATTTCTCTGTCAGGGGATTCCTTTTGTACAAACAGAACAGTGGGCAGCAAGTAGGGTGAGTAGAGATTAGTCAAATAAAGAATCATGCCTGTGTGGAAGTGGGATCTACAATGGACGTGACTTGAAAAAGACTTGGGTGACTTTGATTTGACTTCTCAAGTACTCTGTGTTTAAGGGGAACAAAGGTTGCTTTTCTAAACCAACAATTGGAGAGATTTCATCCATGTACAAAATAGTCAGACTTCCTCTTTTATTGTTTCCGCTTAGGTATTTGTCATGAATAGAGGGATGAGTTTGAGACTCAATACTTTTCAGAGTTTCTTTTTTCTTTCCTTCTTTTCTTTTCTTTTCTTTTTTTTGTGTCAGCGTCAGTAATCAAAGCAAGATGGCAGTGTCATAGTAACTGTACTAAATGACCTCCTGTTAATGCCTGTCATTAGTTCATGGTGTAGTCACTGGGTCATTGTAACTCTACTAAAAAGGAAATTGTTTCTCAGAGAGACGAGGAAAGGATTTATACAGGCTTCTTTTGTTTTATTGGACTAAATAACAGTAATTTTTTTTTAAATTTAGGTCAATTCCAGAAGACTTCCCCAAATAAGCTGAATTACTTGGAGCTGTTATGATTCATGAATTAGGAAGAAGGTCCTGTAGGGCCTTGTGTTTCCAGTAAGGGTGGTAGTCATAAATCAAAGTCCAGGACATCTAGAGAGCAAATGATGGAGCATCATGTTTTATATTATACACCCTGAAAGGAGGTTGCTGTAAAAAATATATGAAAAAAAATGTGCTCATGATGTTTACTAAGTAGGAAAGGAGGCACATTATATGTGTGCCTTCACAAAGGTGCAGTACAGGAGGACCAGTAGCCTTGCTATGCACATTGAGCCCTACAGACCCCTAACATTAAGGGTTCTTAGGAGTTTCTTAGAAATGCTGACTCACACCACACCTCTATCTAAACAAAGATCCTGAGTGCTTAGTCTATATGTTGAGTTTGAAAAGCATGGGAGCTCCAGAGAAGGAACTTTTCAGCTCCAGTGGTCATGAGAGGCTAATTGGAGCTAGACATATGGGTGATCTAGACATCATAATTGTCTTTCACAGCAAAGTAAGCTTGACTAGCATGAGAGGGAGAGGTTTTGCTTAAAATTAACAGTGGTAAGTTTGCATGAAACGTGTGCATGTATACACACACACACAAAGACACACACACACACACACACACATATTGTCTTTTCTGTCTTCTAGGGGTTTCTGTTGAGCCCTGAGTCTTGTACTTCATTGTCTTGCTTGCCCTGCTGAAGCTCTCCCAGTTGAGTTACACTGCCAGTGCTGCTTTTTAGATGGCTAGTTTTAAATATGGAATCTAAGCATGATCATCTTTAAAATCTTCCAAGTAGCTGGGATAAAAAGTGAGCCACCAGTGCAATGCTCAGACGTTTCCTTATAGACAAAACTTTAAGCAAAAATGTAAACTCTTTACTAGTAAAGAAAGAGAAGCAGTTAAATTTTTTTTAAAAGAAAATATGTGGTTTTGTGTTCAAAAGTGATCTCTAGGAAAAGATTCAGCAATCTGAATGCCCTACTCTTACAACTTTGTATGGGGCCAAAGCCTTATGTCAGTGCAGACTCTTGGGATAGAGACATCAGCCTAGACCAGAGGTGGTGAGAGAAGGGTCCAGGCCTTGGTTATGGGGGGTGGAAGATGCTAAAGGAAGCATGGGCTGCAGAGTGACTAGACACTGGGAATAGTCTGAAGAGCTCACAGCAAGACAGGATGATTGCTGCCTTTGCTTAGAGAAAGAAGTAGGCTGCTGTGGCATTCTTACTCATAGTTTTTTGAATAAGAAGCTGTCATGTGGGTGAACAAAAGCTATGATAATCCCTGAGTAGAGCGGGTACAGAGGGAGAGAAGATTTCTGGGCATTACTTAGCCTCTATTTTATGTTTGATAGACCAAAGGAGGCCTCTGGGTCTACATGGAAATAGAAGGCTCAGGTAGGAAGAGAAGACAACTGAACTAAGACTGTAGACCTGAAAGATTAGTAGACTGTTAATATAAAATAATATGCAAAGATTTCTAATGAACACTTATCCAGGTAATTCCCCACCAGCAAGGCATAGATGTACTATGAGGAGAAATACAGTGATGATTCAGCTTGGTTTCCTGCTTTGCCTTAGGTTTTCTTAAGTGAGAAATACAACATTCAACAATGTGACAAAATAAAGCACTTTATTTATGTATTTATGTATTTTATTTATTTATTTGTGTGCTGGTCCTGGGTCTTGAACTCAGGGTGTGGATGCTGTCCCAAAGCTCTTTTTGATCAAGGCTACCACTCTACCACTTGAGCCTGAGTTCCACTTTTATCTTTTTGGTAGTTAATTGGAAATTAGCATCTCATGGACTTTCCTGACTGAACTGGCTTTGAACCGTAATCCTCAGATCTCAGGATTACAGTCATGAGCTACAAGGGCCCAACCCTAGTATATATATTTTAAAATAAAACAATCACGAAAATGCTGCCTGATAAAATGTCCCTTTGCTCAGACATATGTATTCAGATTTCTGTTTTCCATTAGCAAGAGAGAGAAGGCTGGCCTTCTGCAAAAGTTTCTTCTGCAAGCACTGGTCTCTTGGCTTTTTGTCCATGCTGGGTTGCTCCACTGTTGCTTTTGTAGCCAGTTTCCTGCCCCTTCCAAGTGCTAGAATATGATCATTCCATTCATTCAGTGTTCCTATGGACAGTTACTAAGGGAATTTTTCATGGTTTGTTTTATCAATGGTTTTGGCCAACCTGCCTGGCTCTAGACTTGTGTGGCTCTGTTAACATGTATTCTGAGTGTCAGTTACTGGAGGGATTTTGAGGAGTTAGTATGGGTAAAAAGAAAAATAGCTATATCCTTAATCATTTTACATTGATTACATAGTAAACTGCTAATGTTTTAAATAGATCAAGTGAAATAAAATACATCATTAAAATTAATCTCACCTGTTGATTCTTACTTCCTATTTATCTTTTTTATCCTTTTAAAGTTTCTGAGGATTGAACCTAGGGCTTAAAAATGCTAAAAGTACCCATGCTCTATCAGTGAACTATGCCACTGGCCCTATGTGTACTTCTTTTTAAAATGTGCCTAGAAGAAAATTAGATTATGTGCCTTCCATTCTGTAAGCTTGGCCAGTGCTTGGCTTGATAAAGTCAGAGTCTGAGGAATGAGAAGGAAGTCCAAAGTGAAGTGTTTCAAACATCTAGATAGGAATTTTCTAGAATTTACCAGGGGAAAGACAGTTAAATCACTGTAGATAGTGGTTGCCTGCTGATATTAACATACTTCTATATGATTATAGCTCATTGTCATCTTTACCTTGTTTAAAGCCTATTGACAAGCTGCCATGCTGTGCTTCTTTGATGGTATAATGAATAACATTTAAAGAGGATAGGAAGGACTAAATATTTAGGTGTCATTGTAGCTTGCTTTGCATACGTGCTCAAGTTAAATCAGCCACTCTTCACAAAACTGGAAATTCTCTTCAGAAGAATCACCCAGGTAGAGATTTTTCTGTATAGGTAGGACATGTTGTTAAGAGTGTCTATGCCAGGCTGGGAAGTTGACTCAGTGGTAAAGTGCTTGCCTTTCATGCATGAGGCCATCATGCATAAGCACCACATAAGCAGGAAAACCTGGAAGTGGTGCTGTGGCTCAAGTGGTAGAGCTCTAGCCTTGAGCTGAGGGACAGTGCCCAGGGCCCAGAGTTCAGGCACCATGACCCATCCTCTCCCCCACCCCCCCAAAAAAGTATCTGTGCCTTAATTAAACTTAGATGCTATGGAGTGAAATGCCTCCGTTCATGTAATAAACTTTTGTCAAGCACTCACTATGCGCAAGCTCTGTGCACACAGATTAATAGTACAGTGTTCTCTGTTTTTAAGCAATTCCGTGGCTAGTAAGAGGATCTCCTTCTAGCTTTAGGTGTTATGTGTCATCAACAGGGGTTAAGAGAATTAGGGAAAGATGGGGGACATTTGCTTACAAGGCTTTGCAGAGGGAGTAACTTTGGAGTGGTTTAAGAGGAGGCCAAACAGAGAGAAAGAAGGTAATTATTTGAAGGTGTTATTTGAGAGGCTGTCAGGGGAGGATTGATGGAAAGGAAGTCAGCAGGTAACAAAGGAATTAGGGGCTGAATGAACAAGGGCTTTGGATGCTTTCCTTAGGAATCTGAACTTGATTCTTTTCACACAGGTGTCATTGAGTATCAGGAGGAACTCTGACACCATATTTTTCAACCATTCTATAGTGGGAAAAGTTGTATGTATCACAGTTGGGAGATGTTGGCGAAGGGAGTTGCCTGCACTACAGAGACAGGGAAAAAGAGACCTGAATGAGAAGTGGACTTGAAAACTGTTTAGAACTTTAAAGTGCTGTATAATGAGGGAATGGAATGAAAGCCTTTAAGTGGGCTTGGCTGGATTCTCACTAAATTTTCTGATCATAGTGGTTAAGGACTCTATTTAATGAATTATTGGAAAAGACATAAACATAAACAGAATTGGGAGCATGTTAAATACAGACGCTTGGTAAATACAGCCTAGGCAATTAAAAAAGATTTACCAGACAGAGTACAGCTAAATACAGTATAGCAGATAATTAATGGGCCTGTGACAACTCAGTAATAACCACCCTGAACTTCTACAATGGAAGCCTTAACACATGCACATCAGAAGGAGGGTTGCTGTACAGTTAGCTAAGAAATTTCTCCACAGAAGTTCATTAAGGATTCCTGGTAATCAAGCCTACAGATTACCCAGCCTCCTGAGCCCAAGGGGCCTCACTTTGCTACTCACTTGGGTTTCTTGTTGAGACTGAAAGAGGTTTGGTTTTAAATTCTGTTTTCCCTTTTCTCCACTTACTGGGCTGTAGTGCTGAAAGTAATTGGATTGTTTTTCTTGAGATAACCAGTAGTTTTTTAGGAAAGGAACTGTGCTGTGTGAAAGTAGATGAACTCCAACCTGGAAATGACCTCTGTAGAGCAAGTGTGGGTCCCTGAGAACAGTGAGCCATCAGATTATTAGGATGTGATCAGTCAGTTCTCTGCCTATTAGAGTTTAGATCAGAAATAGCTCAACAAATATACTTCAGATCAAGGCACTTTTGAGAGCCCTCTGCCCTCTTTGTTCTAGGATTTGAACAGTTTTAGAGTTATAGCAAACTTGAATATAGAATAGTGGAAGGTCCCTCTCCTTGTCCTACCCCTCCTCTACCTACCCCTTCCATTTTCTCCTGCAAGAATTTTGCTTGAGTACGATACATACTACGTTTGCTTCAATGAATGCACCAGTATGTATGCATCATCAAGCAGAAGTGCATCATTTATATTAGGGTTCACCCCATGTTGTACATTCTGGAGAGTTTGGGAACCATATAATTTCCTGTGTTTGCCATTGTATTGTACAGAATCATTATACCTCCATTCAGTTTATTTATACTTCTATTCTTCTTTGCCCTCCCCCCACCCTCATCCAAGCCCCTGGCAGCCACGATTTATATTTGGTAGTATTGGGTTTGAACTCAGGGACTCACACTTTTCAGGCAGTTGCTCTACTGCTGAGCCACACCTGCAGCCATAGCACTTATGGTTTCACTGTCTATAGTTTTGCTTTTTCCAAAATGTCCTGCAGATGAGAATGACATAGTGTGCCATCTTCTTTTGGCTTCTTTCATTGGGCAGTGTGCATTTTGAGTTCCTTCATGTCATTTTTTGTGGTTTGAAGGCTTCCTTCTTTTCCTGCTTTTAATATTCCATTGTATGGAAACATCAGCTTGTTTATTCACTCAACAACTGAAAGACATGTGGCTTGCTTCCAATTTGTGACAGTTATGAATAAAGTTGCATCAACATTTATGCCCAAATGTTTGTGTGGACATAGTTTTCATCTTATTTGGGTAAGACACCAAGGAGCACAATTGCTGCTTTATATGGAGAGTATATTTAGTTTGTGAGAAACTGCCAAATTGTCTTCCGAAGTGACTGTACCCCCCAGACTTGCTAACATTTTAACACCAGTCATGTAGTAAATGTCTCTCTTTTGGGGGGCATGGTGTTCCTCTAGAAAGAGCAAACACTAAAGCTGTTCTTCTGATAACCTATAGTTCTTTAGGAAAAGAACTGTGCTGTGCAGGAGTAGGTGAACTCTAGTCTGGAAATGACCTATATAGAGAAAGTGCTAGTCCCTGAGAACAGTAGGCCATCAGGTAATTAGGATGTGGTCAGTCAGTTCTCTGCCTAAAGATGCCCACGTTCCAGATGCATTAAAATTAGGGGACAATTTGCTATCTTATACCTATGCTTAGTATATAAATGAAACAAGTCTGAAAATTGTCCCTCCTGTAAAATGTTATCATTATTCTATCACTATTAGGCCACTATTCTATTAGGTAGTTCTAGGGAGTGAATGTTGGGTTCTGGTACCAATTCTGGTTCATCAAGGTGAAAGGAAAATAATACTAGAATCAAGAGTTTATTGGGGTTTTTTTTTCAGTGTTTGAACTTATAGCCTTGGGCTGATAGCACATGATAAACCACTTGAACCATGCTCTCAGCCCGTTTTGGGTTTTGGTTCCTTTTTCAGGTAGAATCTTACATTTTTGTCGGAGCCTGCTTGGATCATGATCCTTCCACTTATGCTTCTCGCATAGCAGAGACAGCAGTGTGTACTGCCATGAGCAACACTTTTGGTGAGATGGAGTCTTGCTAACTTTTTACATACACTAGCTTTAAATTGAGAGTCTTTCTATCTCTTGCTGTCTCCTATAGTGGTATTTCTTTACTCAGTGGTATTGGGATCAAATTAGTCTTTGTATCTTTTGAAGTAATGACATTTTCAAATTTGTGAACTTCCTAAGTAATTTAAATTATTAAAATATAACCCTGAGGTAAATACTTTGTGTTTTTCACAAGATATAATGTATAGTGAGCATGTACACACACACACACACACACACACACACACACACACACACACACACATCTCTGAAATACTTTGGGGTTCTGCCAAAGACTTGGACAATTGCCCGGGGTAGCAGCCTGATTCACTTACCTTGCTTGGCATGGGCCCTGTCTCTAATGGACTTGATGGAAATCGTACACATATGAATGGAAGAAAATTGGTTTCTTTACCTTTTAAGAGGCTTTGTCAGACTTTTTGTTTGAATTGTTATAGTATTATCTAGGGTGGAGCCGAAATATTTTTGTAATTTCCAGGAGCTGGAAATGATTGACAAATTTTATTCTTATCTGTTGGATGAAAGCCAATAAAACAGGTAACCATGTTAATCATTTTTAACGTAAGTTACTTAATCAGCTAAAATTACTGGTTGACTTCATAAAAAACACACGAGGGCCAAAAATCAGCATCTAAGGACATGGCAACGGTGTCTGTGTTTACTATGTGTTCATATTTGTTTCACTCCTGTAACATAATTTTTGTAACATAAATTTGTTTCCACATTTCAATTTTGGGAGTAGGGGCTTAAAATTATGAAGAAATATTTGTGAAACTAAAACTTGTGCATGATATGCTCTGGAAATGTTAAGAAAGCTCTATGCTAAGATAGACATTAAAATCTTACAAAGTTTATTAAACAGATCATTCATCCCACCTGGTGGAGACCTGGTAGCTTTCATGGAGACAGAACTATTTACCTGCCTACAGTGGTTGTAAGTTATGTTGAATTGTTAGAATGGGGTATTTGTGTGTGCAATGAAAACTTTCTTTTTTTTTGAGTGTTTACAGAGCTGCTAAAAAAAAATCACTTTTTTCATGGGCTTCTTAGGAGGAACAAAATTGTGCCTGGCTTAGGTATGGAAGCCCTGATAATCCATTGGACATATAGGAGCTATAGTATGAGATAATGATGTATTCTCTGAATTTTGTATCCTATAGCAAAATGCTTGTCTTTCTTTTCTTCTGTATGAAAAATCATCAGTGATACCCACAATCACTTGTGGATTTCCTGTGGTCCCAAGTTGTGGGAGAAGAGTTTTCTTGAGGAAATGAGAGAAATGTGAACTGAAGGATGAGAAGAGGCAGACAGGTCTTAGCTTTCTGGGTACATGGAAAATTCCATTGTATACCCACTACATATGTATGGCTTAAACTTCTTCAATGATCCTCATTTTGAACTGCAACCTAAAGTTAGCAAGATATTCAATGTTTTCTTCAATGGTAGTGAATCTATCCATGCTTGAAATATTACATTGAGCACTTTATTCCAGGTTTTAATAAGGCCCCACAAAATGCTAATCAGTTAATATGGCAACATTTAGCTCTGTTAGTCTTATGAAAGTACTTTATTTTTACATAGCTTAAGTGTTAATGTGAAGCCATTTTTTCCTGGAAAATGATGTCAATGAAAAAAAAATATATCAAATCTTTGTTAATTTAGGAAAAATATAATTTCTCAGGTGGCTATTTTAGGTGACTACAGATGGTATATTCTTTTTGCCTACCAATTATTATGCAGTTTTTTAATTTCTTTACAAATACATTGAGTTTTCCATTAATATGGAAAAAAATCCTTCCTTTTTAGACTACAAAATGAAAGCCATTGCAGACCAACAGACATATGACAAACTAGAAAAATATTTTTGTAACACATTTTAAAGATCTATTTTCTCAAAGGAAACTGGTCACTAACCAATAAGAAAAAAGAATGATCAAATACCCATTAAAAATGAGACAAACAACAGTTTGTGGGGGTAAAAGAGAAAGGTTTTTAGTACACAGCAAGGTGAATAGCTTGACTTATCAGGAAAAAATACATGCCTACCTTAAGCTTTGGGCATTGGCTCAATAATATGAAGTCTGTCTTGTTACTCTTGAATACATACACAGAGCCTTCTGTCTGTTACAGTGCAGGCTCTGCAGTTCTCATCTGAGGAGCATGAGGTCTTTCTTTTAATTCCTTTGTTTATATAGTAGATATTATAGATTAGCTCACTAAACACTCACTCCCACTCCCTTCTAGTGTGTCATCTGTGATAAAAACTAGAAAGTTACAAAAAAAAGGGAGAGAGGATGGAAGAAAAATGTTCCAATTTTGTCATATAGATTCTGCCTCAAAGTTGTGTTTGTGGGACCTGAAATGATGGGATATGAGGAAGGTCAGTGCTCTCCTCAGGAAATTTACAGACGCCAATGTCTTATCATTGTGGTTCTAGCAGGCCCAGCATTGCTGATGGAAGTGAATTCTCAGATGTGGCTGGTCTTCATCCAGTTGCACTGCTCCTGGCCATCAAACAGCTATGCTTGATTCCTGGATTACCTCAGAAATTCTTCAAGCCAACTAATAGTTTATGATAAATCTTTACTTCAACCAGCTGGAATCCATTCCAAGGGAAAAATCTTGTTTGGGCAATCATTGGGTTGCAGTGGAAGATGGCAAGCGGGAACAAAGACATGTAATAAAACTTGCCCAAGCCAAACCTAGAGGAGCTTACTAGATCTTCAATTCAACTTATTTTACTGCTAAAACATACAGTGTTTGTCAATAAAGTCTAAATTTGCTTATAGAGATCCTCATTGAAATCTCATAAAATGTTGTGTAGGCATTCACTTACTCAGTCAAATAGCTCCTATCAATCAATGTTTCACCAAATTAGCCACAATTACAGAATTCAGGCATATTTTGATTTATGTGATGTCTTTTCCTTCTCAAAAGCATACAAACCCCAGGAATAACTTACTGCTTTTTTTTTTTTAAAAAAAGCTTAACCTGAATCCATTTATACAATAAAGACAAAATTCAGAGATGAACAAGATGAGTTTCCTTGACTTCAAAGAAATTCCATCCAGCTGGATGAATAGATGACAAGAGCCTCACAATGTGTGATGATAACCTCCACATGCACAGGTTTTATGGAGTAGAGTAAATGGCAGAGGTATATAGGAAACTGGTCTACAAACTCAGCATTTTTCCCTTTGAACCACTTCCCTTAAGAGGTATCTAGAATGTCCTGAAAAGAAGCAGTGAAACACATGATCCCATTATTTTCACTTCAGCACTTGACTCTTATGTATAGCCAGTGTTCATTAGAATGTCTGCTCTGCCAGCTCCTATGCTCCCCTAATAGGGATGAGTTCTGGAAGGTACACATGAACCACTGAGCTGGTCCTGATGTTGTGTCAGTCAAATATATTTCTTCACTTATTTTCTGGATTTCATCCAGAAATGCAGAGATTAGTTAAAACTGACTTAGAAGCAAACCAAAGTCATCTTCATCTTATAAAAGTATTGTGTCTCATGTCAAAAAACAGTGATTAAATGTATTGTAGATGATTGCATGTGCTGTAAACCCACTGAAGAATTGTCAGATTAAAAAAAGAGGGAAAGGAAAGTTTAGTTGATAGGGGCCTACAGATTAACTCTGGCTGACAAGCAATCTTACAACTATCGCTGACATTTCAGCTTTTTATATTTAATCTGATAGGGTTTGGGGTTTATTCTTGAGAAAGCCTATAGAGGAAGTTTCTTTATTTAGAACAAATGTAGCTTGCTGCTGGTGGGTCATGCATGCAATCCTAACTATTCAGGTGGCTGAGATCTGGAGAGTCATGGTTCAAAGCCTTTCCAACATAACCAGCAACAAGCCAAGTGAGCTGTGACTCAAGTGGTAGAGTACCAGCTAAGCAAGCAAACTGAGTGAGCTCAAGGCCCTGAGTTCAAACTCCTATACTATCTACTCCCTCATAAAACTGACAGGACAAAACAAAACAACAAAACAAAACATGGTAATCAAAATACAATTCACACTACCTCATATTTACTCTGCATATCTAGGGGTGTTGAAAGTCAGGTGCTTGATATTGAGGTAAACTAAGGAGTGGAACTTGAGGGACATGTACTCAACATTAACATTGTGGATCACCTGTCACTGTAACTAAACAATGGCTTCACTCCTCTGTGTGTGTGTGTGTGTGTGTGTGTGTAAAATCAATAAACATAACCACAAGATAAAAGACTGGAATACTTGTGTGAAGGTAAGAATCCACTGGAGAGAATTTTCAAGCAACAACTTTTCAAACAGGGCCTTTGTTGAGGATACTTATACATGTCCAGATAGGAAAGACTGACCACAAGTAGAAGTGAGCATATTCTTGAGCAAGCTGTATTTGAGGTCATATTTCACATGCTCAAAACACAGCAGACAGGCTGCTCTGGAAGAACAAATTAATCTTAGAAAAGGTTACCCCAGGTCACCTAAGAGTGAGTCAGAGAGATTTTAGCAGGTTCCTTGTAAATTTCTCTGGAGAGCCTGATCTAAAACAAAAGCAAATACAAGACCCAGTAACAGTCACTTAAAGGGGCAGAAGCTCTCTTCTCCCAAGCCAAGAGTAGGTAATGACTTCCAAAAACTACCTGCCTAGCAGCTAACTTCACAACAATGATGATCGCTGATCCTTCCATCGGTATAACTCCCAGTGAACAGGAAGCTTCTACAATCATCCTCACATCCCAGTAGAATTCTGAAGGTTTGAATCAGAGTAGAAATATATTAATCTTACAGCAAGGGAAGTACTTTGCTGAAATATCCTGAGAAGGCATGAATACCTAATTGAGCTTTGAAAATAGCGAGATAACCCAGTGATCTAAATTTTATATATGAATTTGGTTGACAAGGCTGGTTATATATACTATATTCTGAGACAAGAAAAGAATGTTCTAAAATACAGAAGTGATCCTCTCAAAGGACTTTTCTCCAGGCAATTTTAGTGAAAATATTCTCATCCTCATGTAGTCCTGAAAGTCTGGTACCAGGCAGCAGAACTGCCCTGTGTCCTAGACTACTGCTTAGGGCTGGACTTCAGTGTGTATATGGCATGGTGAAGTGAGGTATCTTATTTTACCAGTTGTTCTTGTCACTAACTTACCATACTTCAACCTTAACTTGTTCCTAACCTTTTAGCTTGACTGTGGGCTATCTATTGGATTCAGTGACTAGTAACAGGCAATTGGAGACATGGGGAGGTTTTGAACTCAAGAGTGTTGAGCTCTTGCTTAGCTTTCTTGCGCAAAGTAGAGCTCTACCATTGGAGCTACACCTCTACTTCTTTTTACTGGTTAGAGATAAGAGTCTCCTGGATTTTCCTGCCCTGGCTAGCTTGGAACTGCTATGCTAAGTAAGCAGTTTCCTAAGTAGCTAGGATTATAGGCGTGAGTCATCAATGCCCAGTGCAGGAGTTGTTTTGATACAATGTGATGGTAGAAGCTCAATTTCTAAGGATGCTTGGTGAACTCAAGTGAAGGAGTTGAGTAAATGTGGGCAACTATATAGCAAGACTGACAATAAGGCTCAGAACATTAGGAAACTTGTTTTTCTTTTCTTCTTTCTACTCTTTACCTTCTTACCCATTTTTAGTGCTTTTTCTTCTAGTTTAAATGGAAGTGTATAAAACTAGCTTTTATGTACTTGTCAAAAGTGATGGAAGATTAGGAGAAGGTTTTAGTCTCTTTTCTGTTTCCTGTTATCCAATACCGCAGCCTGACCAAGTTCTAAAGAAAAGGGGTTTGTTTTAGCTACCTTGACTCATATTTTTGGGCCAAGGTTAATAGTTTAAACCTCATGATATCCTCCATGTTGGTGGAGTCTGGAGGAGTATGGGGCAACCCCTAGCGAGGATCTGAGAGAGACTTACACAAAGTGATTTTGATCGCAAACCTACATTTGAGCAACCACCCTCAGTATATTAGTTTCATGAATGAGTTAACTCATTTCACAAGTGCACAGCACAAATCACTGTTGTATTTTATTATGAGGATTAAATTTCAGCTTGAGTTTCTGAGGTGGCAAAGCATATTCAAGCCATGGTTGATAGGGAGAGTTTGGGTAATTGGGATTGAAATTGATGATACAGGTGGCCATGTTTGAGTTCACTCATAAAGGTTCCTTGGATGCAAGAGAAATGCATCCAGGGCTAGGGTAAAGGAATGGTCTTTCTTGGATGGCAAAGAGAGAAAGGACTGGTGCAGATTCAGGACTGCTGGGCATTTGATAATTTCCATTCTGCCCTTCAATCTTGCAATACACCCCTACCAAACACCACATACCATACACAGAAGATGGCTTGGTTTCTAACTCAAAGACAGAAGACATGATGATTGGAATAATCACTTAGGGGAAGGAAAAAATAAGCTGACTAGAGCAATTTGGTAAGATGTAGGTGGAGGTCCAACTGTGTTTAATGTCTTTGATTTTGCTGCATTATCAATCCACCTGAATTTGTGACTCATCTCTGTAGTGTTCAGATTCTCAGATGCATTCATTTAGACATTAATCAGCTCCAATCAGAGCTATTTACTTATGATTCTATTATTGGGACCAATGATACATCCACTGCAGAGGAAATGTAGACAATACAATATGTCAGGTGTTGCCTGGCATGGAAAAATAAAATAGCAAAGAGGAAAGAGCATTGGGAGAAGAGTTATTTTTACAGAATGGTGGAGGGTAGGATTCTAATAGGGTGGCATTTGAGATGAAAAGAACTGAAAGGAGTGAGGGTAATGGCTATGTATGAACCTGAGATAGGAGCAGTCCAGGTAGCAGCAACCCATTTGGCAGCAAATGGCAGAAGGCGGGGGCAAATACATTTCAGGGGATGTAGGAGGCACAAAGTGAATAATGAAGTTTCCTCTTTGTTATGATTTTGCTGAATAAAGGAGTTGAGGGTAATGGTAAGAGTACCAGGGGTCAAAACTGGGCTAGAAATGCATTAGAAAGAGAAAGGAATGGATAATAGGAAGTGGCTCAGAGACTGTTACACCTTATGACATGAGGGTTATCTAAAGGCCAGCAGGTTCAGGGTGATTTAGGAGGTAACAGAGAGTAGATGTTTTCCATCTGTTGAATGAACACAGTCTATTGAATATATAGTGAACACTCTGCCAGGTAGGAAGAATCTGCTTGAATAGAGGTAGGTGAGTATCATATGACTAAGAGAGACAGCATTCCAACATGTACACTGTAACACTGCAAGCTGCCTGCGGTGGTAAAGGGAGAGTAGACAGCCTGGATCAAGTCTCTCTAGTCTTGCCTCATACCAACCTCTTTGATATGTCTGTTTGTATTGTCTGTATAACTGGGTTCTGGATCTACCCTGGACATTGTTTCTAGATTTCAGTCCTGCAGGTCTGTGTAATCAGATGACACCTCCCACTCCTTCAAGTGTGAGAGCATAATCTGGACTTTATGGCGGGTGTGTGTGTGTTTGTGTGTGTGTGTGTGTGTGTGTGTGTGTGTGTGTGTGTGCTGTGTTTGTGAGCCCTTAACAAGCTAGATATCTTGTATATTAGACTCTTGGGACTTTCCTATTCCAAGTCTGGCCACCACCTACTTGTGAGAAATGCAAACTTCTGAGCTACACCACAGATCAGAATCAGGATTTGCATTTTAACAACATCCCGAAGTAATGTATAAGCGCTTTAAACCAGAGAAGCCCTGCTTAGAGATCCTCAGAGAAAACAGAAAGGTTTTCCCCCTCGATAGCAGATCATTTTTCTGAGCTCCTCCTAAGTTCTAAGCACATTCTAAGCAGGCTTTCTCTGTTCTCTTTGAACAAAGTAGAAACATTGGTATAATTGCTTCTCTACAAAGTGAAGCATACATCATCTAATCATTCATGTGATGAGAAATCATTGTTTTTCATCTTACCTGTTCCTTTCAAGATCCAGATTTTTCTAGATAAGAAACCTCCTTGAAGTTTGATTCACTCCTGCTGCATAAGATGTCTTGCATTACCTTTCCTTGAATTTAGTGGAGTTAAATAGCTTGTGCTGCATGATTAATATGTTCATCACAAGGCCTATTTATAGGATTTTTTAGTATCTTCCTACCGTTTGGTATACCAAGAACGTTGCTCACACTTGGCCTCCTGAACCATTTATACCTAAGGCATTCTGGGAATACAGAGCCACATTTCTGCCCAATCAGAGACATTTCACTTGTTAGCTAAAGCACAGAGCTACCATGTCATTGGTCAGGGAAGTAACTGAATGGAGCCTCGTGACATGGATTGATAACAATGGCTTCAGCTGAGCTTGTGCTGTGCCCAGTTACTGAGCTTTTCGTATAGGATCATTTATTTATGTTTATTATCTTTCAGTAGTTGAACAGAGGGGTTTCAATTTAACAGATCAGTTTTTGAGTACAAGGCGTCTTGATCACCGCTTCCATTGTTCGCTGCCATCTGTCTCAACCCCACCTATCCCCTCATTTTCACATATGTACGCTGAATATTATGACTGTGTTCACCCACCCTTCCTCTCTGCATTCATCTGTTCTCCCTTCCCTCGACCTCTCCTGCTCTTGACAACACGTGTTCCAGCTTCCTAGTATTCATTTTGTTAAACTGTTCCTTAGTTGTTCAGAGGAATGACACCATTGGATTCCTCATGTGCATATACCATATTTTAGATAATTAGTTTGTGTATATATGCAATTACCTTGTATATGTTATAGATTTAACTTCCACATATGAGAGAAAACATGCATCCGATGTCTCTCTGAGCCTGATTTTATTTAACATAGTTTTCTTCAGGTCTATCCATTTCCTGGCAAATGACATATAATTTTTTTTCTGATACATGAGTAAAATTCCATTGCCTATGTTGCATATATGATTTTGAATTCTTAGATCCCTGCATATCCACTCAATGCTATTTGTCCCCTTTTACGGAGCAATTGAGAGAAAAGTTGAGGGGCTTTCCCATAGTCATACATCAGACAAAGTAACCTTCAAATCCAGGTGTACCTGACTCTGGAGACAGATTATTATCATTAACCACTATGCGAGAACCACTTGTTGGAAATGATCCTCAGACCATTAACTTCAAGGAGGAGGGGTTACTGCTCACAGCTCATGTACCTGCCTGAAGAGGAGTCAGTGAGTGAGACAAACTCAGAGGAAAGGGAGATGGGATGGGATATCTAATATGTTAGCAGAACAGAATTGTACTGAGGGGAATATGAAAGAGTCCAAGGCCTGGGAGCAAAAAGTTACACAGACTAAGCTAGTAGTCTGTGTGTGATAGAATGGTAGCTTGCGTAAGACTGAGGAGTCATCCTGGGAATGGGACCCAAGTCAGAATATAAATTTTATTTGTGTTTCATGTACACTTTACACAGAGCTTGAATAATTTTTATATAATATGTTTAATGATTTTATGCATGAAATGATGGTCATCTACATTAATCAAGGACTTACAGCATCATGTCATTTTCAAAAGGTTTAGGATTTTGGAGTACTTTGGATTTTATTTTATTTTTTTAATTTTTTTTATTGTGAAAATACTGTACAGAGGGGTTACAATTACATGGGCAAGATAATGAGTACATTTCTTATCAAGCATTGTAGCCTTCTCCTTTGTTTCCCCTTCCCATCTTTTCCCATCCTCCCTCCACCCCGCTACTCACTCCTCCAAGCCCCCCCCCAAGTTGTAAAGTTCATTTTCCACATAACAACTTGTACTTCTCATTGTTGAAACGGGTCCACCTGTATCCCTATTTAAACGACTTGTTTTACTCCTTCCTCTCCACAAATTATACCGACATCAAATACAGTGAAAGCAGGGGTTATACTGTGGGGGAGGGACATACAAAGCAACAAAGAAATTATCTTATAAATGCGTTAGAAACAATCGCATGAAAGAAAAAAAACATTTGAATACATATCTTATTATGTATGATCAACAAGTATGAAGAATATGATTTTTAAGAAGTTGACCATGAAGCTAGGTGTCATTGGGTCATGCCTATAATCCTAGATACTCAGTAGACTGATACTTGAAGATCATGGTTCAAAGCTAGCTGGGGCAGAAAAGTCCATAAACCTCTTAAAACTCCAGTTAAACAAACTCTGAAATGGAAGTGGAGGTGTGGCTCAAGTGATAGAGCGCCATCTTGAGGGGAAAATGCTAAGCAAACTCAAGGCCTTGTACTGGCACTAAAAAAAACAAAGAAAAAAGAAAGGAAAGAAAAGAAAAAAAGTTTACCATAATTGCAGGGGTGAAAGTACAGTTGATTAAACTTAAACTGTTCTAGAAAGTACAGTTGATTAAACTTAAACTGTTCTAGATCTACTTGCCATGTCAAGATCTGGAAAGAGCTTGGACAGGCAGGGTCAGTGCATGAGACATATGTTTGCCCCAGTCACAGGCAAGAAATTTCTATCACACTCATAAGATTGAGTTCAGTGGTTGGTGTATGAGGTAGTATGTGATAATAGTTTGTAAGTGGGAATGGTATTGAGTTATCACTAACAGGAGTTTTTTGGGGGTATCAGAGATAGGAATTGAGTTCTGATATATTTTATGTCTCTGAATAAGCAGAGAACAATTTATTATTGTTGTTATTGATACTAGACATTACCCAATAAATTTGCACTCCAAAGCCTCGAGGATAGTAATAGTTTAAATCAATATGGCAATAATAGTTTTCATAGACAAACTGAGAATGTATATAGTAGTTAAGCCAATGTTGTTAAAGTCTTGAATTAGAAATTTTGGTGCACCATGGAAGATGTTTGTCTCAGTAACTGACATCATTTAAAAACAAGAGCTAGATGGAGAGAAGAGTGATACACTTAATTTCATCTGAGAATATATAACCAAAAATAATGGGGATGGAGATTTATAAGAGATTTTGCTTTCTGGGAATGATTAGATTAGATTAGATTCAGATTAGGTTCAGCTGCAGCTTATTCAGAATGTAAGATAGTCCTACAAAGATCTCAGATGCACAAATTCAACGGAAATGTTTTATTTTGGGGGTGGAGTTACTTTCCTAGATGTATTTTTCCCTCTAAAATCAGTTCATAAGTTTCCCCAGGTACTAAAATTGGAAGGGAAATAGATTAGTTGTAACTGCTTATTGGAGCAAAGTGTTACATGCATTGCCATCTACCATATATTAACATTTGCCTACATGTGAGAACTGTCCCGATCAGTAGAGCATGCACAAAATTCTAGAAGAAAAAGTAGGTGAAGATCTAAATGGTGAATACTAGTAAGAGGGATATATTCTTTATTTATTTCAAAGTTACTTGTATTTATGGAAAAATATTTCTGTGGTTGTGCACAGCAAGCTGTGCATGTTCCTGTGGCTGATAGCAGCCTGTACCATAGCTTTGTGACAGCAAAAAAAGTAGGACTTAAAAGGAAGACACCTGCTTGTTTATGATAGGACAAAAGAAGGTAGGTAAAAGTCACATTCATTGGTTCTCTCTGTGTTCCTCTTTCTGGGCTGTAGGGTACTGTCTCAGGGGCATACCTTCTACAGCTGGAGACATTCTAGGGGATGAAATGAAACCTCAGACAAGCTGTTGTTGGTTTTATCCCTTGTTTGAAGCTCCATGACTGAGGAAGTGATCTTATCAGACCCATGCTTTCTTCATTTTTAGGTGAAGTGAAAATATCTCCAGTGCTACTTTAGTGGAAACTCTTGTTCCAAATAGGGGAAGTTTTATAAATTAGCATACTTCTGATTAAAAAGTGTCTGCACGTGGAGCACTGTGAGCCACATTGAGCCTTTTTAGAGGATTAGCTCATGTAATCCTCACTACCCAAGGTGTAATTAGTAAACCAAGGATAAGAGGTACTAAGACTTGGAGGACACTGGGCTACTAAGCTGGGAGTGGCTGGGATTTTGAATTGTGGGGTTAGGGATCTATAGCATTGTTGGGTTTTCTATGTTTTGACCACATCCAAAGTAAGGAATATGCTTCATATTATAAATCATTACAGACATGATAACATGACAAATATATATGTGTACATTCTACATATATTTATATATATGTGTAGATGGAAAAATTAAAACAAAATTTTATGTTTGTATTTGTATGATACATACCTATATATGTGCTTGCATACATGCTTAAAAGATACTCTTTTCTATGCCATTTTTTGTGCCAGTACTGAAGTTTGAACTCTGGGCATCATCTTTGCTCAGCTGGAAATCTACTACTTGAACTAAAGATTTTACTGATTACTTTTAAAGATAAAATCTTATAGTTTTATTTTCTGCCTGGGCTAGCCTTAAACTTCCATCCTCTGGTTCTCAGCCTCCTGCATAGCTAGGATTACAAGCATGAGCTACTAATACCTGGCTCGTCATTTCTTTGCTTTTTTTTTTCAGATTCTAATATATAGTCAAACTTAAATAGAAAATGAAATAAGATATTTTATGACAATATGTAGAATTTATAATTTCTCATTACTTCATTGTGAAAAGTTGGCTACAAATGATTTTTGTCCAAGTGATGTAGAGAGGGGTTACAGTTATATATATATATATATATATGGTAATTACATTTCTTGTCAAATTTGTTACCCCTTCCCTCAATTTTTTCCTAATTTCCTTTCCCCTCACCCCCCAAGATGTACAGATCATTTCCAACATATTGTCTTGTGTACATCACTGTTGCATTGGTTCCCCTTTGTCCTTTGTCCCATCACTTTGTTATTTGCAAATTTTTTAATGATACAATAACCTACTAAGTTGGTTTTATGTATTAATTTTGATGCCTAGTTTTTAGAGCACTGTTCTAAAGTTCATACATAAACTATTTTTGTTAAATGACTCCCTATTTTATAACACTCCTTTGTACACAGTAGGTATACAATAAATGCTTATTGAATGTTTTATGACCAGAGATGGGAATAATGAAATGTGTAGACTCTCCAAGATTCTTCTCTCTGTGTTCATCTCTGATGCTCATTCATTCTTTTGAACTGATAACAAAAAGCCCAGGCAGATAAATCCACTGCTGTCCTCAGCCTCCACCTGTGAGCCTGTGAGCCTCTGCTGAGTGAAAGCCAAGGCAGTTGTATTCTGTTGAATGGGGCCTGTGGAGGCAAGTCTCATCTTTGCTATCTGTCTGTTAAGCCCATCGCTCCAGCTTCATAATTTTTGGTGACTAATTTTTGCAATCTCAAGGTGATAGTAGGAAAACTTAGTGTTGAGGCAGAGAACAGAGGCTGATATGGGATCCTTCTGTTAGATCCAGCTCTAACACCTGTAGCTCCTGCAGATAGACTATTCACATTCACCTGGCTTAGGCAATGGAAAGCCTCCACAAAGAGAACACTGGATGCAAATCATTTATTTTCTCCTAGATTTTCTTTCAAGAGTATGCTTTTACTATAAACAAATCACCACAGAGTAAATTGGTATTAGTTATAATCAAGGCATGTTATTGATATGCTTGGGATAAGCAGGAAATTATATTGTGAATGGACAATTTTCTTCCTTCCTTCTGAGAAGGACTATTGTCTTGCTGAATGCTTTTGGGTTCAAGCTAAATGAAGTATCCCTATGGTTAATTACGTGTAGCTCTTCATAAATGGTTTAAATGAAAACCATTTTTTTCTCTCATGTCAGAAAAGTATAATATATGAGAATTTAGAATTAGTACTAGAATGTAGATAATATATTTGACATTACATTGTATGTGCCTCCAGAACTAGTCTAATGCCCTTAAATATCACACTGTCAGAAAGCTGGACCAATCATCAAACAGTAATAATTGATATAAATCTAATCAATATATCTGGATCATTTCTATTCCCTGATAATAAATGTGTTGCACATTCTCCTTTTGCTGAGGATAACAAATCGGTTTGGTTTCTTTAATTACTGGTGGAGAAAACTGTGGTTATACCAATAAATGAGACAGCCTGTTAAATCATTTTAGCTCAATTTTAAACAATGTTATCAGTATACCAAAATAGCCCTCCTCGAGTTTCCCGCCCATATTATAGCCTTAAACTCACACCTGTACTCTACAGAAGCATAGGGTTCTTTATGGTTTCCTTTTCTGTTCATAGAGAAGCATATGTAGAACTGAAAAGCTTAAAAGGTCTTGAGGAACAGATGCTAATTGCAACATTGAATAAGCTTCCTTCAAGAACCTTTGCTTAGTGTTCTGAATTAGCACGCCCAATTCTTTACCTGCAGAACCTGAAGATGGCAGAAGCTGCCCCAAAGGCCTTGTGAGCATCTGTAACACTTTCACTGTGCCTCATGTGAAGGGCTCAGGCGTGGCTGGTGCTTAGCACTCTGATCTTCATCAGTGAAAAGCACAGCTAAGACCCTTGTATTAACTGAATATGTAGAGCACTGAGCATATGTCCTTAATTTACCAAATCATATGTGATTAGAGCTCATGTACTTACAAATCTCAGGTTCTGTTCCACTTCAGTGGAATCAGCAGTTGATTGGTAATCTACCAAACATTGAATCATACTGAGAAAGTTCTCTTTATTATTAGGTTAGAAAAGTAGTGCTTTTTAGGTTTTACAAGGTGAATTCTTTGAGAACTCCTCTTCTGGGCTGAGAACAGACACGGTGTCATTTCCTGTGTAATTATAGTGAAGGTGAGTTCCAGGCTTTAACAAAGGGAAGCATGCCAGGTCGGGTCAGTGTGGCCTGTGAACACTACAAGTTTGGGGACATTGTTTGGTTCAGAGACTAAGTGAAGACCCCCAGTGCCCTGTATGCACAAGAAATTTCCTCTTGCTTCAATCAGGATGTTAAAATGTGCTGTCAACTCCACAAGTCTTAGCACCTGGAGATGTCATTTGATGTTTCTCATTTCAAGGATTAGCACAAAACACCCCCAGCTTCCCACCCAACATTGGGTAACCTATCTTAGAGCACTGTGGATGAGCTATAGAAAGCTTCACGCTGAGGGCTTCCCCTACCATTTTCTTGTTTGTATGGCAGTGCAGGTACACTCATAGACATAGGGTGATATGCGATATGTATGAGTGAATTTTGCACAGTAGCTCCATAGTCCAAGATCACATGGTTCTTGCCCGGCTCTAGGTCTGTATCCTTCCCAGGTTAGGACCCGGGTGGGACCTCAGTACTGGGACAAAGGATGCTCTGCCCTTGGAACATGGCCTCCTTCCACAAGAATGAGTTCCTTGATGAGAAGAATAGAATTAGGAGCGTATGAGCATAGCAGAGGAACATTTTCAGATGAGCAGTACTTGATCGTTGTCCACTTCCATAGTGTGCTCTGGCAAATGTATCAATCAGTACTTCATTGAAATAGAATTTGTGTACAATTCACTCACAGTACATAGCTCAGTGTTTTTTTTTCCCTAAAGTGTGTTCACAGAGTGTGAAAACATGATCACAATCAATTTTGCAAGTTTTGTGGCCCCAGAAGAAACTGTCTCCATTTAACAACCAAATCCTCATTCTTGTTCTGCCCACTCTCTTCAAGCCTTTTGCAATTATTAGTCTCCTTCTTATCGCTGTACCCATTGTGGCAAGCATTTTATTTTGAAGTTGTATTGGGACTGCCTTGCACAGCAGTCTCCTGTCTTTGCCTCCTATGTCCGGTGTTGATTGTTCCCTCACCCCTCCATTTGTTTTTGTCCCACCCCACAGACTGCTTTGATTTTGCTGTAGGTCCTGCCTGCTACAGTGGGGAAGTCCTTCTCCTCATGCTTGGTCCCCTCTGCCTTAAGGACTGTCCCAGCCTGAACCCTGAAACCATAGCAATCAAAGGAGAGAGTGTGGGAAGGTTAGGGAACCCCACTGTGAGGACTGGGGTTGCTATGGTGACAGTTCTCAGTTCTTGTCACAGCTGCCCCTGGCTGTGCCTGGCCGCCATCATTTCGGCTCCTCTTGGTGCTTCTGCTTTCTGTTCCCCATGGCTTCTGTCATGTCCTGGCCGTTTCTGGTCCATTTCCTCCTAACTCATTATCAATGGTTCCCCAAATAGCTTGCCGAACATTCAAAATCCCTGAATCTCTTACAAGCCATGGGCCCCCAGGGGAGAGCTTGCAGAGCTACTCTGCCTGCTGGATGTGGCTTCCCCCACCTATGAAGCTTCCTCCACATCTCCAGGGGTGAGGAGGCCATCCTGAGCTATCTGGAAGGCTAAGGACTAGACTCAGCTTCCCTCCTCCTTGCTTCCTAGCTTTGTCTCCTCTCCGTGACTCTTTCAGCTGCTGGGGATAGTAACCTTTCTTTCTTCATCCAATTCTCCCCAGCACAGGAGTTCAGGCCACTGACAGCACCTGCTCCTGAGCACTGTGCCTAACCTGCTCATCTCCTGAGGAGCTAGAGAATTTTATATAGTAGAACTTGGTGTGGATTCTCTCTCCTTTGTCCTCATTTTATTAGTGCATGTTAACTAATACATGCTAATATGTTGGCATATAGTAGTTAATGATACATATATAACATTTATATATTATATAATTCATGCCCATGTACATATTATATAATAAATACATACATAAGTACACAGATACTATGTATATACATTATACATACCTCATATATACACACATGTATATACATGTATTTACACATATATATGTATATTGTACACAGTGTATATATCATATGTATATAAACAATTAATATACACATGTATTTGTTAGTATATACAAAGGGGTTTCATAGTGATGATCACATATATACACTCATGGTCCCAATCAGACATCTCTTCTAGTATGCCTCTCATTCCTCTCCTTCATTTGGAACACTTCAATTTTTGAACACTTTCCACAGGTTTCATTGTTTATGTGTATATTTTCACACAGGATCCAATGTCAAGTATACTTTTTTATCTTCCTCCTTCTCTCTGGTATTCACACACAAAAAGAACCTATTTTACTGTTTACTTTTCCTGTCATTCACTTTGAAGGATGAAATTCTGCATCTGAGAGAGACCAGGTGATATTTGACTTTCTCAGTCTGGCTTATTTCACACAAACTAATGATCTCCAGTTCTGTCCAGTGTCCTGTAAATGACAAAATTTGTCTTCCTTATTAATACATAAGGAGACTGAATACATATGAATACTGAATACATATACCACCTTTTCTTTATCCATTTATCAGTTTGGTGGGCATGTCAGCTTATTTCACCAACTATTGTAAAGAGTGATGCATAAACATGGGCGTATAAGTGTGTCAATTTTTCATACACAAAATGTAGGAGTGGTATGCCAGGGCCGTATCACAATTAAATCTCTAGGTTTTATGGAATCTCCCTAGTAACTTCAAAATGGTTGCACTAGCCCATGTAATTGTAACCCCTCTGTACAGTGTGTTCACAAAAAATAAAAATAAAAAAATGGTTGCACTAATTTTTTCTTTCCACAGTGTGGAAGGATGTATGCCCCAAATCCTAGCAGCATTTATTTTTGTTTTCTTGATGATGGTCATTCTGACTGCAATCAGATGGAATCTCGGTAATATTTGATTTTTATTTCCCTTATAGATAACATTTCTTAATGTAGTCTTAGCCATTTGTACTTCTGAAAACTTCAATTCATTTGACAATTTAGTCATTGGATTATTTATTCTTTTGGCATTTAATTTCTGGGGCTCTTTAGATACTGTGGATACTAATCCTTTAATCTGATGGATAACTGCCGAAGATGTTCTCCAGTTTCTGTAGGTTTTCTTTTGACTCTGAAGGATATTTTCTTTGCGGTGCAGAAAATTTTCTTGCAAGGAGGAAGTGTCAATTGTTCTGAAAACAGAAGAGGGCAGAACACAATACTCTCCTCAGATTTGTGGCTGACTGCAATCTTTTCTCCCTCCTCCCCTTTGTTAAAGGCCCTTCTTGTCCCCAAGTCCTCTCACTCAGTACTCTTGAAGTTTCTCATGGGCCACTTGATTCTCTTGGGTCTTTCTGATGGATAGGTCTCAGGATCACACACTAGTCAAGAATTTGTTCAAAATGAAGAGATTTGTGATTTTTTTTTGAATACAGACGTGAATTTTTTACTCAATTACATTCTAAAATAATTTATTACAATTAGACTGATAGATTTTTATAAGTTAGATTTCAAAAGTAGATCTTTAAGTGGCATCTGCTCAAGCATTAATTCTTAGCATTCAGTGAACCCTTTCCTTCTTTAAAGTTCCCAATTTTATCAAAATCATACACACTTTGGGGGTCATATTTTTAATGTTGATTCAACATTTATTGCATGCTTACCTTCCTCTGTGTACATAAAGCACTATTTTTGTGGAAATGAAAGCTCAATCGAACAAAAATCCCTCAAGAAGTTTATGATTCATTATAAAATATAAACAAATAATTTCAGGACCTGACAGGCACTATGAGGTTGCTAACACAGGGAGTAAGGTGTGTGGTATCTACTTTTGTCTCATTAGAGGAGAAGGCAACGCTGGGAATGACCTCAGAGAAGAAATATTTGACCTAATCTTTGCAGGTAAATTTTAAGCTAGTCACACCTTCTGTTCTTTGACTTACTTTTCTGTAAGTCTATTTTCCAGTGCTTTTCTCTTGAGGTTCACATTTTCTATTACTTTGTGTATACTGGTCCTGGAACTTGAACTCAGTGCGAACTCCACTCCTGGAATTTTTTTTGGGGTAGTGGTAGTTAATAGAGATAAGAGTCGCATGGACTTTTTCTATGGGGTTGGTTTTGAAATGTGATCTTCAGATCTCAGCCTCTTGAGCAGCTGGAATTACAGGCATGACCCAACATGCCCAGCTATTGGTACTAATTTTTTAAGTAAGTTTATAGAACATATAATATGTGAAGTATAACACAAATGTACAAGTATGCATACTGTAAGATTTTATTGATGTATGTATGAAGTATAGCATACATATACCAATGTGCACAATGGAATACAGATCACCCAATAGTCACATCATGAGTGTACCTGTAAAAGGCACTTAGGAATGAAGCTGTAGCACTTGCCAGTCTCCTCAGTATCCTTGCTGGTCATCAGAAGACCCTGATAGATAACCACTTGCAGGGATTCTGGCTAAGTTGTGCATAGATTTAGACTTCCATAAATGGAATCATGAATGATACACTCATTAGTGCTTGACTTCTCTCATTCAGCATGGAACTGAGGAGACTCATCTCTGTGGTGGTATGAGTTATGCTACCTTCCTTCCCATTGCTTTCCAGCATTCCACATCACTTATTCACCACATCATTGTATTAGTGCTTGATACTTGAAAATATGTTCTCAATGGGGGTCACTGTGGACATGCTTCTACCTCTGGTAAACATGTACATACATTTCTTCTATATAAATAACTAGAAGCACAGTTGCTGGGTCATCAAACTTGAATATGTTCAGCTTTATTAGGGAACTCACTGCCCATTAGTCTTCCAAAATTGTCTTACCTCTTAATATGTTTGAAACTATGAAAAATTACTTATATGATAGAAGTTCAATTTTTTCTAGTCAATATTTGTGTAATGCAATAACTATATTTTGATCATTGTTCTAGTTTTGAGACTGGAATGTCTCTCAAAAACCCATGCTTCAACACTTTGTCTTCAGCTTTCTGTTTCTGGAAGGTAATGGCATGGAGAACATGCCTTTGAAGAATATAGGACAGAGCTTCCTTCCTTCCTTTATTCTCTTCTTCCTTTTTTTAAAATAAGTTTTTTATTGTGAAAATACTATACAGTGGGGTTACAATTACATGAGCAAGGTAATGAGTACATCTTTTATCAAGCATTGTTGCCTCCTCTTTTGTTTTTCCCCTACCATCCCTTCTCTCCCACCTCCACAACTATACTCCCCCCTCCCCCCCACCTCCACCCCTGCCCTCACCTAAATTGTAAAGTTCATCTTGTACATCTCTTTGTTGCAATGGGTCAACCTGTATCCATATTTAAATAATTTGTTTTTTCCCTTCCCCTCCACAAATTATACCAACACCAAATACAGTGAAAACAGGGGTTATACTGTGGGGGAGGGACATACAAAGCAACAACAACAACAACAAAAAACATGTAGTACCTTGTAAATACATTAGAAAGAATAGCAAGGAAGAAAAAACAACTTGTGTCCTTATCTTGGGGTTCATTTCACTTAACATCAACTTATCTGACCTTTTCTGCTTGTCTCAAACTTATACTAGTTATTGCAAATAAGGAAAACCATGGGACCTATGTTTCTTTGGGCCTGGCTTACTTCACTTAATAGAATTTTTCCAAGGCTTTCCATTTCCTAACAAATGGGGCAATGTTATTCTTTCTGATGGAGGCATAGAATTCCATTGTGTATATATACCACATTTTCTTGACCCATTCATCTACTGAGGGGCATCTGGGTTGGTTCCATATCTTAGCTATGGTAAATAATGATCCAATAAACATAGTTGTGCTGGTAGCTTTAGTATGGTCTTGTTGTGATCATTTGGGTAAATGCCTAAAAGTGGGATTGCTGGGTCATAGGGGAGCTCTATGTGGAGTCTTTTTTTAATTTTAATTTTTTGTGAACATACTGTACAGAGGGGTTACAATTACATGGACAAGATAATGAGTACATTTCTTATCAAGCATTGCAGCCTCCTCCTTGGAGTCTTTTAAGAAAGCTTCATACTACTTTCCAAAGTGGTTGAACAAGTTTACACTCCCTTCTGTCCACATCCCCTCCAGCATCTATTGTTATTAGAGTTCTTGATTATAGCCATTCTAACTGAGGTGAGGTGGTATCTCAATGTTGTTTTGATTCGCATTTCTTTTATGGTTAGGGAGATTGTGTCTATTGGCCATCCTCTTTTCCTCTTCAGAGAAGTTACTCTTTAAGTCTTTAGCCCACTTATTTATTTGGCAGTTGTTTCTTTGAGGATTTGTTGTTGGGGGATTTAATTTTTTGAGGTCCGAGTATATTTTAGATATGAGACCCTTGTCCGTTGTTTGGCTACCTTTTTTCATTCCTTTTTTTCTTTCTTTTCTTTCTTCCTTCCTTTGTTTCTTCTGTGCTGGTACCAAGGTTTGAATTCAAGCCTGTGCTCTTCCATGGCTTTCTTGTTCGTATCTGCCACTTCAGCTTTTTTTAATTGCTGGTTTATTGGAGACAGAATCTCTCAGACTTTTTTTTTTTCCTGATCTGCCTTTGAACCACAATTCCTATATCTCACTGCTGAGAGGCTAGGGTTACAGTTATGAGCCGCTGGTGACTGCCAGTGGCTCTATGTGCCCCCAAAGCAGTGGTGCCAACTGATCATTGACTGAACCCTCCAAATATGTAAGCCAGAGCAAACATTTCTTCTTTATAAGCTGATTATCTTTTTAAATTTGTTACAATAATAGAGCTGACTAGTACAGTTGTTTTTGGAAGCTCAGGAATGATTACTTGGAGGAAATGGTAAGAAAACATTAGTTTTTTTTTTAAGCTAAAAAGGGTGATAGAGGACATGAAGAGTACTTGGAGATATTTGACCCACACATTGTAGTCATATACCTGTAACTGCACAGGAGAAGTCAGGGCAGGACTGGCTCTGACTTCCTTATTTTTATGACGCGTGTTCTCTTCATTGTCCTCAAGCAATGAAGGAACTTATAGATGGATAAAAGCATTGTGGAGTTGTTGATACTCCTGAATGCAACAGCAAGTTCCCCAATGCAGTACTTTTATGGAGTACCTTTTGATTCTTCTCAGAAATGCTTCCTTCCTTCCTTCCTTCCTTCTTTCTTTTCTTTCTTCCTTTTTCTTGCTTTCTAGCTTTCTCCCTTCCTTCCTTCCTTCCAATTCCTACTCCTCCTCTCCTCTCCTCTGCTCCTCTCCTCTTTCTCTCCTACCCTCCCCTCCTCTCCTCTGCTCTCCTTTCCTCTCCTCTCTTCTCTTCTTTCCTTTTCTTGGTCCTGGAGCTTAAACTGAGGACCTGGGTGCTCTACCACTTGAGCCAAAGCTCTACTTCCAGCTTTTTTGGTTGTTAGAAATCAGGGTCTCACGACTTTCCAGCCGGGCTGGCTTTAAACTGCAATCCTCAGATCTCAGCCTCCTGAGTAGCTAAGATTATAAAAGCATGAGCCACTAGTGTCCAGCTCAGGATATCATCACTAAACAATTATGTATACTGAATAGGCCTTATTTATTTATTTTTCTTGCCCCTTATCCCTAATTCAAGTCCTTGGCACTTGGAGACTGAATTATTGTGAGAACTTTGAAGCTGATTTTCTCAGACATATCTTCCATCATCCTTACTGTATCTTAGCATGTTACTGAACAGATTAGACTTATAAAACAACATATTCAGTGACACAAGCTCTGCTCAGTTTTCTTCATTTAGTTACACACTCAAGGCTCTAAGAGGCCATGGACTGCCAATGAATGGAGATCAGATAATGGCCTTGGAATGGAAAGTAACAAGTAGAACTCTTCAGTTCTACAGACAACAATGCTTTCTTCTGTTTTCCTTGAAATTCAGACATTTCTTGTTCTAGATGATATTTTAACATTTTTAAAGGGTTCACTTTTAAAGGGTTCACATCCCAGTGAGTTCTATGATAAGTAAAGCAACAATACAAATTCTCCAAGAATAACTGAAACTCAAGAAATCCCCATTTAGAGTCAACTTCACCTCTTCAGTTTAGACAATTGGTTCACTGATGGAGTTTGTCTGGCAATGTTATTTTATTCATTTATTCATTTGTTTTAGCGTTTTAGTCAGTCTTTCTCTGGTGATACTATTTTATTATATTCATTTTTTCAGTTTTCTGAGTCAAGAGTCTTGCTAGGTAGCCCAGGCTGGCCTCAAATTCTTGATGTTCAACCAACCAAGTAAGAGCTGAGATTGCAGTCATGTGCCACCATACTTGGTGGTTCTAGTGATGTTTAGGTATCTAAAGTTTTCAAAAGAATTGGGAAATCCAATTTTTTCTTTATAATCTCCTGAAAATTTAATTTTATGGTCTAATTCATTTTTTAAAAAAGAAAACTTAAAGTCAATGATAGAATAGGGACACAAGCATTTTTTTTCTTGCTTGCTATTGTTTCTATTTATAATGTACCATGTGATTTTTTTTTGTTGCTTTGTATGTCCTTCCCCCATGGTATAACCCCTGTTTTCACTGTATTTGATTTTGATCTAATTTGGGGAGGGGAAGGGAAAAAATGTTTAAATAGGGATACAGGTTGACCCATTGTAACAATGAAATGTACAAGACACTATGTTGAAACCGAACTTTACAATTTAGGCGGGGTTGGGGGGGTGAGGGAATGTAGTTGTGGAGGTGGGAGGGAAAGGATGGTAGGGGAAAAACAAAGGAGCAGGCAACAATGCTTGATAGGAAATGTACTTATTACCTTGCTCATGTAACTGTAACCCCTCTGTACAGTATTTTCACAATAAAAATTTATTTTAAAAAAGAGTAGAAAAGAAATTCCTCAAACAAGGCCTCAAGCCACTTGCTTTGGGGTTCTGCCCTTCCCCAAGTATGTTAAATGTGATTACATCATCACATCTGTTGTAACTTTTAAAAGCTGGGCCACCTTCCCTGCTAATGTTATTTCCAACTCTCAGTTGCACACGTCTCATTTAGGCAACCTGGCCCCACCCATTCCTATGGTTCTCCCTTGTTTATTTTAACATTTAAATTATTTTCTGCTGGCATCTGCCCTCTCCTCTCCTGAATGCTACCCAACATTTTTCACTTTGTCCACAAAGCCAAGCTTCACACTTCAGGATGTACGGACTTTTCCTTCTCTATTAGAATGTATCTAAACTTGGTATATTAAAAAAAATCACTAATGGCACTGTCAGCATTTAACATTTTTAGAAGCATACCCCCAAGAGGATTATACACACTCATGTTTCAGACACATTCTATAGCTCCTTGTTCCCAGCAGCAATATTTGATAAATTCTGGGCATTGTGGAAATAGTTCAATAGCTCTTTTGGATGAGAATTTATGTGAATTGTGAAATGGCTCCTATAGCTCATCAAACAAGTCAAAATATTTTAAGCAACTATTTGGTTAGTTACAGTGCATCCATAATTAAACTAAAGATGTTTTATTTTCTGTATGTAAGAACCTGAAACATTTAAATCATCTCAAAATTGAAACTGACTTCATTCATTAATTATGTGTATGCTCATGAAGTAGATTTCCCTTGTGAAGTCCTTAAGAATAGAGTGATCTGTCTCTACATTTCCATGACATAAATTTTGTGTGCACTAGATGAAGCATGAATATATATCACTAGGCAATTCACTCTAGTCTCATAAAGAGATTTGAATGTTTTCATCATTAGAAGCAGATATATTTGTGAAACAAAGTACTTTTCATTTAGTTTTGGAAAAAAATAGGTTATCCGGACAGTGCTATTTGGGATGCATCTTCATCTATTGGATGAGCTGGGAAGAAAAGCTGATGCTTTGGAAATGTGAACTATGATATGATATGATATTGTAACGTGAGTTGTTAAAGAGTAGGAAATATGATCTAAGTTGACACTGTTTTAATTACAATTTTCATGCTTTGCAACACCATTTGAGTACTAGTATACAGAAGAATCCTTATCTACTCCAAAGATTGAAATCCAAAAGAAGAAGAAGCAGAGAAAGGAAGAGGAGGAGG